>NW_009212234.1:38741-41630 GCF_000690835.1 Fulmarus glacialis
CAAAACCAGAAAAAGGAAACGATCTCCTACAGCCCATCTCCTATTTCTTCCAGGACTCCCAGTTTCTTCAGACTTTTTTGTTTTCCAACAAAAGGAAAAAACCCACTCATTCTTCTCAAGCTGAATTTACCCACCCCAGTTTTTCAACCTGCTTGCGCCGCTACATCGCAGCTGATTTATTTTCCTGCTGCCACCTGAACAGCTTACCCTGCTGCGAGAAGTTTGCTGGGTTTGCAGATAGCAATACAAGATAGCAATGCCGCTCCTGATGCTCAGCATCAGTTAAGATGACTTTAAGAAGATCAGTGAAGAAGATCAACCTGCTCCCTGGGGAATAAGGGCACTGCAGCTGCACCCGCGCTGAACTAATTGGTTAATGAGGCAGCTACACCTTTCAACAAAAGATCTAGGAAAACAATCTGGTTAATATAATACAAAAGGTTAAAAACAACAAAGCACAAGGACTGAAGGCTCTTCTCTCCTCAAATGTTGTTCCTAAAACAATACTGATCAAAGCTTGCTTTTTACCTGTTTTTGTTTTCCAGCTCTGCTATCAGCTGTCTTTGTTGTTTATTGGCATCAAAGCTGAAACCCAGGTCTGTTGGTGGGCGAGGCTGGTGGATGAGGAACAGAGAAAGATTAGACAAAATATTCATTGCCTGTTACCACATATGACACAGTTTGGAACCAGCCCCGTATCTCCTGAACGCCGCGGTGCAATACTTAGAGCCCAGGCTGCAAAACTGTGAAAACAGCTGTGCTGAGATGGACTCCGGGGGCACATCGAGATGTGGTTTTACAGCTGGCTTGGTCTGATCTCAGGGTGGGTGGCTGCTGAAAGGGTGACCTAGCTCATTGTCCTCACTATCCGTCTGAAGAATTTTATTTGCCTTTTTTTTCTAAAGACCTTCAGAAAAAAATACACCATACCTATCTGTTCCTACAGCACCGACATGCGTCCCTGGGAAGAGATGCAGCTATACCTTTTATCATAAAGTCTCCTAGTGAAACATTGACCTTCCCACATGTCAGCTAGTGAAGAAAAGTTAGAATAACTTATAGCTTATGACCAGGATTATTCACAGACATTAAATTTAAGCATGGTCACTGCCTCTGGAAAATCTAATTCTTCTCAACCCCTCAAAAGCATCAGTTGAAGGGAGATTGCTGAATAAATCATTTTCCCAGTGAGTCCTGACCTTTGTGATCCTTGTGTTTGGCACTTTTCAGCAGCAGCCATCACCACTACTGAGAAAAGGACTGGGCAATTAAACAAGAATCTGTAGTTTCTGGGAGAGCCTGCTGGCAGCTGGGCTGGATGGTGAAGAAGCCAGTTATATGGACCAAGAAGAGAGAGAGAGAGAAATTACAGGGTCTTGTACCAGTTCAGTGCATTTTTCCAGTGGGATCCTAAGATGCTGCTTAGGAGGTCTAGTACAACTCAGAACTATCCTTCTGGTCATCAGACACAAGAAGTTGTCCACTCAGAGCTGGGGAGACATCTTTTGTCATGGACAGGTCTCCCTGGCTAAGAAATGCCCGAGGAACGAGATGGTATGTCGGGTCTGCTTTTAACACCAGGTCATTACAGAATCACAGAAGGTTGAGGCTGGTCATCTGCTCAAGCAGGGCCACCCAGAGCCGGTTGCCCAGGACCGTGTCCAGACAGCTTCTGAGTATCTCCAAGGATGGAGACTCCATAACCTCCCTGGGCAGCCTGTGCCAGCGCTCGGTCACCCTCACACTGAAAAGTGTTTCCTGATGTTCAGAGGGACCCTCCTGTGGTCCAGTTCGTGCCCATGGCCTCTGGTCCTGGCACCAGGCACCGCTGGAAGAGCCTGGCTCTGTCCTCTTGGCACCCTCCCTGTAGGTATTTGTAGAGACGGATTCAATACCCCCGAGCCCGCTCCAGGCTGAGCAGTCCCAGCTCCCTCGGCCTCTCCTCACAGCAGAGATGCTCCAGTCCCCAAATCAGATTTCGTTATTCTGGTGGTCTTTGGGTCCCATGCAGAGAGGGTGTGTTCATATGGGTAGCGCAGAGGATTAAGGCCATGGAGCCTCTGCTTCTCACCGTGTACTTGAGAAATGGGGTGTCTTCTGACACAGCAGAGCACTTCTGTGCTCTGCTTTTGCCTTTTTGTTGTCATCTGATCTCAAGATTGCACAGATTTTTACCACAACCTTTTCAGAAGGACCTCAGATTGGGATCCTGGTTTGAGAAGACACTTTCACAACCATTTTCGGAAACTATTTCGATAGAAAAACAGCAGTCGGATGGAAGAGCTTGGTATCCATCAGTGCTCCTGGAGACAGGGTGGAGAGTGACAGATCCAGGATGACGGGGACAGACACTGCTAGGCTTTCAGTTTTATTTCGCTGTGAGTATCTAGAGCCAACCCTGACTGGATTTAGGCTTGAATTGCAGATAGCACTTTTCTTCTTTGGGCAAAACCCATATGGTGGGTGGGCTCGCATGTAATAAATGAGCCTTGCTTGAAAGACATGCCTACAAGCTGGTCTTCTGTGTCCTCCTGGGTGATCTGACGGACACATCAGGAGTCTCCTCATGATGTGGAAATTGCCTGTGTAAAAACTCTTGGTAAGGCAGGTCCCAGAGAAACAAAACATCTTGGGAGTTAAAATGAACAGTGTGAAAAATAAAAATAAATCAACCAGAAAACGAAGTGCAGAAACACAGTTTGTTGCAGCAGGGTCAGAAAATCCCCCTCTTCCCCCAGGCAGCGGGGAGGAGCTGACGGCACAGGGTGGGCTCTGCTCTCCCACCGAAGAAGAGGGCTGGTGCGGGCGAGGAGCTGGGACGGACCTGTTGATACAGCCAGGGCAAAACCCCAGCCCTCCTCTCTCATCTCATCTCATCTCATCTCATCT
>NW_009212235.1:0-648 GCF_000690835.1 Fulmarus glacialis
GGGGAGCCTCGCTTCACCTCACCAGCCGCCTTGCGGGGTGCTTGGAGAGCCCGCTGAGGAGCCACCACCGGGTCCAAGCCAAGTTTCACCTTCTCTTCGTGCGCCAAGAAGGGAAATGGAGTGACGGGGCTCACGGATGGTTTTCTTCTGCGTGTCCAGGTCTCGGCCCTCAGGAGATGAGGGTGTGGGGCTTGGGGGGTGAGGGTGCACCCCAGAGATGGGGGATGCCGTCGCTTCACGGCGTACCCACTGCAAATATCGTGAGGGGCACGTGGGGACGACGACGGCGGGAGCGATATAGGGAATATTAACGAGCCCGCCAGCAACTTTATGGGATGGGAAGGGCCGAGTTGCGGCCATCTCCCCCGTCCCGCTCCCCTTTGCGGGGGGGTGTTTAAAAACGAGCCGGGTTTGATGAGAAGGGGGGATGTCAGCGTGCAACATCTGTAGCCTGAAAGCAGAGAGCGCAAGGTTGTGAAATGTAAGGCGGCGTTATTTTTCTCTCTATATTAAAATAGTATATTCTCTTCATTTTTATTAAAGGGGTGATTGATTATTTTTTGGGGGTGATAATTGCTTGAATACTTTTGTTATTGGCGTTGTGGTTTTCAGGGCAATGAAGTCCATCGCTATATGGCAGGGTAATAA
>NW_009212235.1:662-12441 GCF_000690835.1 Fulmarus glacialis
GCTTAGCTTCAGTCCGTTATAGAAAACAGAGGAGCCTTGAAATATGGAAATGAAATAAATATTCATTATCAAAAAAGGTTTTGTACTGTGTTGGATTTTGGGGGGGATTTTTTTTTCCTTTTTTTTTTTCCCCCAGCACATTGTGATGATAAGCTTTCAGGTTATGGCTTGTATTTCCATGGACTGAATTTCATTCAAAAGGCATTTATTTAGTGCTGAATACTGTCAAATATAGAAAAATGAGCAGGTTGAGGGGTTGTTTTTTTTTTCCCTCTCCTGGACAAAGGCATGTTGTACTAACCAGAAAGAAACCCCAAGTGATTCTATTTATGTTTTAATCAAAATATGATTTAAAATGGAGTGGTGTGTTTATTCTTGCTGTTAAATAGCGATGGAGGAAGATAGAGCTTTTTTTCTTCTTTTTTTTTTTTTTTTTTTTAAGGAATGTGAATGATGGAAACATCTTTAGGGAAACATTTTGCTGGACTTGATTGCATCAACCGCGTTATTTCATGAAATGTTAACTGTGAAGTGGTTGTTGATATGAAGTCAAATTGAGGAGCGATGTTGAGCAATGTAAAGAAAAAGGAAATTAGTACTAGGAGGCCAAATGCTTTTTTTTTTTTAGTTCTTTCTGATTTTGATTTTGAATTTTAACCGTTTCATGGGTTCTCTTGACCTTTATGGTTGAGTACATAAAAAAAACCCCAACCAACAAATATGGTCTGAATATTTATTCTTGCTAGATGTATGTAGTCATTCAAAGGGCAGATAGCAGTTAGCAATTTATTTTTTGGATGAAATATATATTAAATCTGATTAACATTTGTTCTAGAAGTTACAAATACCAACTTACCTAGTTATGCATCTTAACTTTTTTTTAACCAAAGTAAATGTTTACATTTTTCAGAAGGGATCTCTCGCTCCCAAATGATGTGCTTATAGTGGCCTTTCATTTTAGTGAATGTGTGCTAAGTATTTCAGATGTTATTGTTCAGATGTATGGGGTTTTTTGTATACTCTTTGGTTGATTAAAATTCCTGGCTGTAGTAAAGACACACTTTTTTGGAGTGGTATATATATAACCCTTCTCCTTTGGAACAAAGGGATTGGAAGCAAAATGGTTGCATGCCGTGAAGGTGTTTTGAATTTGTTCAGTAATGGGAAATAGTGCTTGGAGTGAGAAACCTAAATGATACACCCATACTGCGTCAAAATTAATGTGAAATAACTATGGGATATGGTCATTTAGGGAGAACATATTGTAGAGATCCTTTCTGATCTTAGGTGATATTCTTCTGTCAAATTCAATGATAAGCCTGCATTGCAGTAGGTGAACTATTTAGGAATTTTTAAAACCCCTCTTTGCAGTTAAGTTTTCGTGCTCCCCTGTATCTGTAATCCACCACACGGATAACGGAGGAATACAGGAAAGAAAGGTAATATTGCTCTTGGTGCCCCTGAAAACGTTTCTCAGGCGAGTGAAAATGCTTTGGAGAAGCGTTTCTGTGAAAGGCCTTCAGTACCTCAACTGAAAGCATAATTAAAATGATAATTAAATTGAGTCTAAATTTAATTATCTGCTCTGTCTAGAAGAGCTTGTGAATCTCAGTTTGGATGCGTAGGTGCAAATGCATCCACTTTGGGCAGGGGAAGCATGTGTTTAATCCAGGTTCATGTCCGCTTTTGGTAAGTTTTCAAAGGTGACCGTGAGACTGGCACTGATCTCCTTTTCGGGGAAGCGGGACATTCGCAGTAGGGATGGAGCTCCCGGGTCACCAAGTCCTACCCGCTGTGAAAGCCAGCAACCGTGGCATAAACATAATTCAGTCTTATTTTGAACCCAGGTGTTTTTCTGCTGCTGACTGTGGCAGAGGAGCGTTTCAGACCTTTATCCTCTGGTAGTTAGAAACCTCGACATTTCCACCCAGGAGCTCTCTGCCGATTTCCAGCTCTCAAGCAGTTGGTAGCAGTTGATGAGGCTGTCAAAAGGGAAATACAACTTTTATATCTTCCTTTCTTAGCTCACTCGTTCCTTCAGTCCGGATTATGATCTTCATTTGTCTTCCAGTCATGCCTTTTGGGCTTGATTGTATCTGCAGAGGCCCCCGATTTCCCTTTCCGCAGCACAAGTGCTCCGTGTACTTTCTGTTTCCTCTGCAATTCATAAAGTCTCTCCTTAAACCACGGCGTTCTTAACTGTGCATTTCGGTCCTGAATTAGTTCCCCTTGCGCTCGCTGATGTGTGGCTGGACGGGGCTCCGCTCGGCTGGCTTTTCCTCGGGCGACTGTGGATGGTTGAGCGGCGTCTCCCCGCGCCGTGGAGGTGCTCGGGCTGACCCTTGTCACGAGGCGAGAGACGTGCCGTGTCCTGCCAATCTCCTCCTCCCAACGCTGGTACGACAAAGAAGTATTTGAAGCATCCCCTAGAGAATTGTGTTATTAGCTAGCGTGCTCAGGGAGGAGTGACTCCTGCGTGGCTTTCAAAGTGCAAACGAGGTAATTTTTTGTACAGCGCCGTCTTTGATTTATTTGCGGGTGAGATTGTGCATCTGAGAAGAAGCTGGCTGCGAAGAAGAGGTTCGTAACTATTCACGTTGGTCTCTTTTCTTAATGTACCATCGTCTTTCTCGTCAATTAGACTCAATTTTGCTGCTTAAAATCCGTAAGTCATCATGTTCAGTCCATAGAAATATTTGATCCAAAATGATTGAACGAGAAAAGTGTTCTCGTCGTATTCCACAGTATTTTTCCAAACTACGTAAACAGCATTTTTTTGCTGATTTCAAATGCGAATTGGTTAGTCCCGTCTGATGTTACTGGATTCTTGCATGCTGTCGTGCGTCTCTTCAATAAATAGATGAAGATTTTTGTTTCAGTGACAGTAAATAAAATCCACTTACCCATTTTTTGCCTGTTGACGGTCTTTTAGCTCTTTGAATTAAAAAATATTGGCTCTTAATCTGTCACTGTTTAGAATTGGGAATAAATTTTCAAGAATTATTTCCGTATGATTCGCCTACCTGCCAGTCAAATGGATGCAGTTCTCCAGAGGTGTCTAAATTGTGTTACCTTCTTGTTCCTTCCACTCAACTGAATCATTCTGTTCCTATTTTTATGTTGAAAACATTGATATTGCTAAATATGAGAGGAAAATGTCAGTGGCAGTGCTATGTTTATTCATGCAAATTTGTGTAAACCCGATTTCTTGAGGCAGTAAGGATGATGTGACTGCACTATCTCCGTGCCCACCAGTAATTCTGTGCTCCCTTTGCACTTTGATCCAGATTTCGAAGGGCTATAGACATAGAAGACAATCTACCTTTTTTTTTTTTTCTAAATTTTGAGAAAGTTGACTGCTGGGCGGAGGGGAGAGAGTAAAATCAGTGCTTTTACCCAGGGAACTGGGCTCATAACAGTTCCCCTTATTTTTCTAGGAGACAGCATCTCGCTGGTCGGGTCACGTGCAGCTGGAGCACGTGTGGTCCTTTGCCCAACCAAGAGATAGGAGCTGTGGGGAACGAGTTTGGGAGAAGTTTTGAGCAGGTGGGGAAATATTATGTAGGTGGTGGTTGATGGCCTTCATGTAAAAATCAATAGGAAGTAAGTGCTTGTTTGTCTTTCTGATTTTGGAACAACACGTATGGGATACGTATTTTGTATTGTTGTGCTCTGATGTATTGATGCTTTGCTTGTTGGGTGGATAATCTTGACGTGAGATTTTAAGTTTATTTACTTGTTGGTTTGAATCGGTAGCAACAGAAAGAGTTGTGAATTTTCAGGGTTTTCTTTTGTTGAGGGGCAGGTGCGCTTTGTGACGGGCGTCTGAAGCATGAATCCCAGACCCGTAATTAAGATCCCAGTCAGGGAAGATCCAGCTCTTAAGGTATATCCACCATTTGCAGATCTTCCGAAATTTGTGGAAGCTCTTGAGTATGAAGCAACTTTTGAGAACCAGGCCATTTTCTTGTCTTGGGCTCCAAACAGGCACATGAATGCACAAATCTGAGTCATTTCCAGGTAGATTTTTAATATATAACTTCACTCAAATATGAGCATTTTGTTATTTATCTATTTATCTAAAATCTCTCTCTCACTGCCTCTCAGTCTGAAAGCAGATAACATGGTTCATCATGCTTGTATTGAAGTAAACCTTGTATTTCTTCCCTCTCTCCTGTTGGAACCCTGCAGGGAAGCGATGATGATGATGATGATATTCATGGCATAATGCTTTATTTTTCAAAGAACTGTACAGGGAACAGTTCTGTTGAGGATGACGGAGACGCATTGGTTTCCTCACAGCGTGAGTGGGACTTGAATCACTTTTAAAAAGTTCCTCTGAATTTTTGTTTACTACAGACGTGCTGAAAACCCTGAGCACTGCAAAGGAATTTCAAGTGACTGTGTGCTTTCTGGGAGGAAAAAATGGGGGCCTGTTGGTGCTCTCCAGCAAACCATTTAGGAGGTTATCGCCATAGGATTTGTTAAAGCTGAAAAAACACGTTCCTGTCCTTTGGAGATGCTGTTTTTATTTGGCTGTACTTTTTCCTGTCTTTCCTTTCTCTCCTTGAGTGAAACGGTCACCTGGAAAACTGGAAGGTGGGGAAAGTAAAAATCAGAGCAGAAAAATGGGTTTTATCATAGCTTTCATATGATAACTTTCTCAATAGGAAGATTAATGCTGAAGTGTATTTGTAGGCTGAACATTTTTGCCTTCCTTGTCTTAGCAAGGGTTAGAGATTTGGGAGGATTATTGAAGACGAGCTTAGAGTATTTTATGAGAGAAAAAGTACTAAACTGGCAAGAAAAGAATAGATGCCATCATGCCTGTTAGGCATGTCTAATTCTTTGATAAAATGGATGAAGATTGCAGACTGCAGCAGAAATTAAAATAGACCATAACATCTCGGGTTCTGCAGGGTTTTTCTTCTTGCTTATAATTTGCTGTAGAACTTAATCAAAAAGATCTGGCTCTTTTATGGCATCAGACTCTTTAGTTTATCTGCCAGGAATTAAAGCACAGTATTTGGCCTTTTGCTTTCTTTGGCGTTAGATACCCAACCCTCTAAATTTGATAATGTGTGGATTTTATCATTTTGATGTTGGAAATACATCCTGAAGACTAGTGAGAAATTTTGAGCGCAGTCTGCTTTTTCCCCATTTTCCTTTCAGTTCTTCATACTTGAATTTGTAGGAGATGACAGCTTGCTTTTTTAATGGACAAGGGGCTTTATGTGGTTATTCATAACAACCTCCTAAGACCCTCTGCAGTCCCAACAGGTAAGTCTGTTCCTGTTCTGTGGGTCATCCTGGCCAATGCAAGATTTTGGACTTAATGGCGTTCTGTGTGTGCATATGTGTGTGTGTATATATATATGTTTTACATGTGAGACACCTTGTTTTGTATTTATTGACAAGACAGGGTTGGAGGTGATCTCTGGAAAACGACTTGGCTTAACCTGTTTCTAGAGATACTTGGCCCGAAGTGAAGGAAGTCTCCAGGCATGTTTGATCTTCTGCCACTTAGGTGGACAAAGTAAGATCACTCATTACAGTTGCTGATGTTTTTTCAACCAAGATGAATGTAGTGTCTATACAGACAGGCAGGCTCTGAGGACTTGTCCCCATTGAAAAGTATTTTGAATTAAGCTTGGGCGCATTTAAAGTGCAATTACTTTGGAATAGGTCCCCGTATGAACGTTTATATTGTAGTAGTTTATTCTGCAAATAATTTTCTTCAGCTTCCTGTGTATGTCATCACTTAATGAGACATTTAATGGCTTTTGCAAAAATGACGGTATTCCACATATTTTTCAGGTTCAACGTTGTGTGGTATAGGCAGCTAGAATAAGGTTTCCAGTTGGCCTTGTGGTTTTTTGGAGGAGGAAATCAGACTTGTCTTTCACATGCCTTACTCTTGTCCTAGAGTGGCCGGTGCTGTATTCAGAGGGTCGTCACTTGGCCACGAGAACAGGGCCACCTTAACGCTCTCCTGTCGGTCATCCTTGCTTCCTATTGTGGTGCAAGTGAGAGGTGAAACCAATGCAAGGAAAATTGGTTAAAGCTCAAGTTTGCTCTTGATTTAACTTGTATTCACAACAGAATTTTTTAAGTCTTAAAATGCAGTGCCATAAATTTGAGAAATGGCTTCTTTTTCTTTACTGTAACATCCGAATCCCAGCTGCTGAACTGGGCAGCTAGCTGAGTCTTCTGAATATGGACTGGTCTCATTTGGAAGCTCAATAAAATATTTCTTTCCGTAAGATTTTTTTTCACTGTCTGTATATAACACACACAAAAATTGAAGTTGTAGAGAAGATACTTGGTTTGAGTTAGCTACTTCTGTGGTAATAGACTTATGTTGTGGGCTCAGTAGATAAATGTGGTATCACATCTGTTCTCATCTCAGTTTCAGCTCTTCTTTTGTAATTCCTGGAGTTTGATTTTACGTATGTGTTTGTTAGCATTACCATCAAGAAATAATGTCCTAAATTGCTTTAGGCTTTGTAAAATGATATTGGGGTGTTTTACAGCAAATCGGTGTTATCTAGAGTTTTTGCTGGTTTGTGAATCAAAGCCCTCATCTTACGTTACAAACAACTTCTGAAGAAAAGGCATAAAACCCTCAGAGCTCTTGGTTGCTTTTGGATTGCCATTTAGCAAAGTGTCCAGCACGAAGCATGTTGTCCTCTCCCTCTCTTCCACAACACCACTGTGAAGGTGGTCCGAGAGATTACCCCTTTCCTTTCTGATGCTGCCTCTACCACAGTGACCTGCAGCTGTATATACCATTAAGGCTGCTTCTGTCCAGGATTCTTGGAAGGTCTTTGCAGACCTCCCTGGGTTAAGCCTTGCAAGATCCTTGTGCATATATGTACTATCTCTGTTTTCACCATGGAAAAACAGAGGCTGGAGATTTCTTGCTGATGTTGCACAGCAAAGTTGGATCAGATGCCGTGCTGCTGCTCCCTCTGCAGAGGCCAGGAGATGGATTTGATTTGCCTTGTGTACTACTGGGATGTTCTCAGATGCTTCATTGGTGACTTTCTGTATGGACTTAGAAGAGAGCTCCTAGAGCATAAGGCTTAATTAGACTGACCTCCTTGAAACCACAGATCCTTACATTTTCCCTGGAAAAGGAGCCTAATGACTATTTATTTTGGGCTGTTTACCTTCTACCAGGACAGTCAGTCTTATTTTGAAGATCTTCAAGTCATGAAGAATCTGCCACTTCTCTTGATATATTTTCAGCAATTAATTACCTTATCTGATTTAAAAATTGAGGTCTAATTTGAATTAGTTTCCAACTGTTGCTTCCAAAAGCCTTTTCTTGGCTAAATTAAAAGGTCCTTTAATACCCAATAACTTTTCCCATTGGAGGGAACTCATAATTCCATAACCGAGTGGTCTTTCAGCTTTTATTCTGGGCAAGTTAAACACGTGGCATTGAGCTGGGAAGTGTTGGGCAGTTTCTGGCCTGGCAGTACCTCAGATTGTGTTTCAGGGTCTCTGGCTTTCAGATTTTGTTTCCTAGATGTAGTACCTTGCATTTGGTTGTATCGAAATCTACTTTGAGTGGCCTTTGCAGTCCGAATTGCTGTGTATTGTCGGCCTGTCCTCTTCATCTGTCATCTAGAGGACCATTCACAAATCTTCTCCGTGATTATATTAATTTCCACATCTATAGTGGACTTCTTGAATCATAGTGGGCTCTGTATCAAGCCCTGCAGAACCCTACTACAGCTAACTTTGTTGACGGTGATTTTCCATGGATGACTGCTTTTAGTCATCTGTCATTTGGCCAACTCTAAATATGTTTAGCGTGCTTTGTTGACATAATATAGTGGTAATTTTTTAATCAAGATGTCATGCTCAACAAAAGTTGGCCTGTTATGTTGCAGTAGTTACCTTTATCAACCTGATTTTGAATCTCAGCTAAGAATGAAATCAGCTTTGTTTGACAAGACCTATTTTCCATAACATTGACTTGACTGTCATGGATTTTGTTCCTGTCCTTTTTAAGTCCAGATCAAGTCTGATTCAGTTTTCCCTTCTTTTGTCCAGAGCCGATGTCTGGCTAACTGGTTGATAGTTACTTGAGTCATCTTTTTGCCCTCTCCTGATGTTGTCATGTTAGAAATGTTTGTCTTCCAAATTTTCTCCTGTGTTCAAAAAAATATTGAAAATGAACCCTCGGGGTCTCAGAAATGGTGGAGGAGTCTTTGAGGACTCTCCAGTTAAACAACCTGGGCCTCTGAGGCATCTTTCCTTACTGAAAGACAGAGCTGGTAGAGAGCTCAGGAGACTCTCCAGTCCATTCACCTCCTTGAGGAAAGAGAAAGTGTCTCTAGAACATCCCTGACAAATATGTTTCTAATTTTTCCTTAAAATCTTCCAGTTTAGGAGGTACCCAGCCTCCTTAGGTAGCTGGTAGCGGGTGCTTAACCAATTTAGTTGAAAGCTTTTCCAGTATCTTATATCTCTGGCAAATCAAGATACTTTGCTTCACTCCAGAGGACGTGCAAAATAACCTATGCCCTTGTCTCCGTTGTCACTGATGTAACAGCGTGTTGCATTCTCCTTCAGTTTTCTTTCCCCTAGGCTGAACAAGGTCCTTTAATCTGTTCTCATGGATCATATTGTTTCCAAATCTCTTTATAATTTTTGCAGCTTTCCTCTGTACTCTGACATGTTTACTTCTCTCTGTACATGGACTCGGTACTCCGTGGCCTTGTCAGCATTGTATAAAGTGAAATAATGCTATTTTCCACGTGGCACTCTATTAAAACAATCTGAAATGCCCTTTTTTTTCCCTTGCAAATTCATTGTATTGTTGACTTATACTCATTTGTGATCCAATATACCGTCTGGGTTATTTTCTTTTGATCATCAGCCTAGCTAGTTATTCTCCACATGCGCAGCGTACACTGCTCTTGCACTTGTCTGTGTTGAGTTCCACCAGGTTATTTTGGTTTGACACAATTTGATCTTGACGCATCCGTGTTGTTTCATTTTTTGCTTTATCCTGTAGTTGCTTTTATATAGGTTGCTTAATAATTTTTCTAGTATCTTCCCATTGATTGCAAGGGGAGTTAAATCTCTAATTTGCTTTAGAAGCTTTTCCAAACTCCGCTCTGTAGCTATTTCCTTTTTGATCCCAAAAGCACTTTGGAACTTTGTGAGTGGATATAAGTGGATCATCTATATGCAAATTCCTTAATTTTTCCTCTGCTAAGTTATATTTGTGAAAAGTCAACATCTTAAGTGATGCCTATTTTCATTATGTTGATATTTCATTAAGATGATAACTAAAAAGTACAAACATCATACAAGTTAAAATCAATTATTTAAATCAAGACATTTTGCAATCTTGATTGAATTACTAGACTTAGATATATTTAAATGCGTGTCGGTTCTTTTTCTCCCCTGCCAAGACTTCCAGTCCAGTGATTACCACAGCTTTATTGGTTGTAATGAGGTCCAAAATAGTTACTTCGTGTTATAAATTGTCACCTAGCATTTTGGAAAACTAATCCCCTGTAATTACTTGCTGCATGAGAGCTTCTGTACCCCTCCTGTCTTCTCCATAACCCCACATCTTTTTTTCCCCCTTTATGTGCCTATGGAGTTATGTACCCTGCTCCCTGTCTTGGTGCTTCCCAGAACCTCCTCCTGGGCTTCACCCATTATAACACACCGAGTTACTGCCGAGCGGCCTTGGAAATTCAGTTTTTCTGCACTACTGATACTGTCAAAGAAGTGAGCCGTTTTCTTCCTCCTCTTTGTAGGGGTACATTGCAGCCACCTTTTCCCTTTTATATCTGAACGCTGTCGAACTAATGATTTTAAAGTCCAGTCACACACTCATCGCACCAGATTTCATTTTTTTTCTTATTGCCGGTCAGGATTTTATTTCTTCCTGCTTGTTATTCAGACTCCTTGCACCATATATAGCAATAGAAAATTCATTTTCTTTATGGACGCTCTTGTCTGACTTTGAACCTCATTTGCCCTTCTAAGTGTCCTTCTCTTGTGTTTAGCTGATTCCTTTCCTGGATGCATCAGCAGTTTCATCTGGGAAGGTGTCTTATTAGTTGGAAAGATGCTGGCTCTGCAATTCATGATCTCTCTGTTCCCTGCAATATCGCTCAATCACTCAAATCCAAATATTCTCATCAGTCACGCAGCCTTGTTCAGTTTGCCAACCTGTTTTTTGCCTTCTCTTGCATCTAGTACTGGGTGCATGTTTTAGCGTGGGGATCAACAACCTGTGGATGTCCAAGCAGACAGTGAATGGGTTGTGGGGCTAATAGCGTTGCCATTTTGAGGCACTCATTTGCAAGAGGCAGCAGTTTGCAATTTCAACTCTCCCTGAGCTCTACACTCAGCAAAAGCCGCTGTCTTGTGTAGAAGCAAGATACCATTGACTAGCAGATTCCTGCCCGTTTGAGAGGCAGCTTCTACCAGATCCTGTTCGGTTTCTCTTGGCACACTCGAGCCGTAGTGTGGGGAAGAAAAAGCCTGGCATAGCACCGTGCAAAGATTGCCAAACCTTGACTTAGACTTTCCTTTTCAGTTCTTTTCCAGGATCCCTGAAATCTTTTCTCATCTGCTTAGTTCCAGCTGACGCGGGGTTGCTGCTCCCGGTATGCATGGTTACTTCTTTTGACCAGAGTAATTAGCCAATATTTGTGATCATCTGTTGAAAGAGGAAATCGATGACAGCCAGGTATTTCTCGGAGGCAATCATGCTGATTCACAGAGTGTGTTTGCAGAGGCTGTTTTTTCCGAACACAGTCTGAAGCAAACGGCAGGAGACCATTTTGCTCAGTTTTTTTCCTGCCAGCACTAAATACATGCGCACCCACACGCACATGTACGTGCAGAGTTTTTCTGTGACTTACACCATGGGTGTTTCTCTGGCTGTCCTTGACTTTTTTGTGCTTTCACGATGCTCTTCACTGACGTTTCTGGCTCTGTCAGTAGGCTCGACAGTGTGCGTATTCTCTCCTGTTCTCTGCGGTTTTACATAGTTTCCCCTTCTGATGCTCTGTGTTTGTGTTCAGCCCTTGGGAAGTTTTTTTTACTCACATCTGTTTAGGCCAGTTTGTGGCCAGCCTTCCTGGCTTTAACATTTTCCTGCAAAATTCCACGTAACAGAACTGTCTTCAATGGAGATTTTTTGGATGAATTCATAATCTGGTTCAGCCTTGTTCTTTCACTTCAGGGAGATCTCTCTGCCGGAGAACCCGAATCTCCAAGCTTTCTTGTTATGGCCGGTATTTTGCTAGTGATGAATGATGATCTCATGTCAGATCGTGGGAGACCGGCATCCGGTTCTTCCCGTGCCCACAATTTCCCTCTAGTTCACAAACTGTATAAGCCGTGCTTCGGTTTCCCGTCTGGAATATGGCAAAAAGGGTTGGTAATGCCCGTACTTCCCAAGACAGATAAATGAAACATGGGGAGATACCCTGATACCCACAGCAATGACTTCCCCCTTCCCCAGCTCTTGAAGGAATGAAAAGGTTGTTGACTCTGTGCTCGTGGTCGCCTGGTTTGGTTCCTTCATTGTACCCTGTATGGAGTTTTTCTTTTAAGTTTTGTGCAGATTTCGAAATGGCACCAAATTATTCCGCTTACATGGAAATGGCTATCGCCGAAAGTGCGTAACATCAGTGCTGCAGAGACTATTCTGGTGTCTCACTCCTTTCGGTTTACAATTCAGGCTTTGATCTGTGAAACTCTTGATTTGAATCTTACCTCCTTGTGAGACCTC
>NW_009212235.1:12472-34691 GCF_000690835.1 Fulmarus glacialis
CTGGCAGTCAGGATTAGCTGGGCTTTATTTCGTTAACAATCTTGTTTTTAAATCTGAGAGGACTTCAGCAGAGTTTTCTCCTGGGGCAGGGGGCCATTGATTCTGGAATATGTTTTTCTCGGTGTTACCAGGATTTTCTGGCTATCGAGATAAGCTGCGGGGCTTATGGATCACAGAGTTTTCTTCCTACAGTGGCAACTGGAGGAAGCCGTATGTGTCGTCAGCGGTTTTAGGTTTTATCTGACCTTCCTATGATTTTACCTTTTTATTATTATTTCGTATTTCTTGTTTTGTATGTGTGTTTATATTAACCAAAAGATAGTGAGAAGAACATGGGGGAAAACAATCCCTTGTTCTTTGGCTCTTGGTTTCTGCCTGCCCTCCTGAGATGCTGGCAGGGTCCCAGAAGCACGGGCTGTCCTGAGGGAGGAGAAAATAGGGTCAGACGGACTTGGCTCGGTTAAGTTCTAGAAGCAGGTGATCTTTGACTTCAAAGTTCATAACTTGTCCTGATTTAAAAAGAAAATAAAATTGGAAAATCTTAGGGGCCAACATGGCAACACACATTTTCTGTATCTTGACAAGTTTCAAAACGTTTCACTGTCAGAGTTAATAAATGTGAACTCTTGCAGGTGTCAAATCTGTGGGTCTGTAGAAGCGTGGGTTGTTCTGGACTGAGGTCACTCATCTAGAAAGTTTGAATTATGCCCATTACTGTTACTTCTGGCTATGGTACATCCATAGAAAGAAAAATGTAAATCAGTACCACTCAGTGGACATAAGATACTAATTTTTTTACTAGCAGCCATATAACTTCTCAAGCAATAACTGCTACCTGAAGGGCTAACCGTAAGTTCTTGTTGATGCTAAAACAATCTTGTTGATGATAAAAGGTACAACCCCAAACTCCGAGATACTGCAGTGCAAAATAAACTCAAAGACAAAGGGACCCTTTGGTGCCACCTGCATCTACATCTCAGCAGAATAAGAATCGTGATTGTATTTTGTGACTGCAAATTCCTGAAGCACTGGCACCCAAATTCAGAAATCCCAATGCTGTTCTTTGAAGGCAAGAAGTTTTGTGTACGTGTCTTGCAGTAATTTTAGCTCCTTACCTTGATACAGCACATACCCTCTCTGAACTAAGGCTATTGCTTGCCTCCTGATGTAAAATATAGCATGCTCTAAAGGCTCTTCTGATAGCCAAGTATCAGGAGATAGTATTTCTATGAAATAGCATTTCGACTATGTACTAAAAACACCTGAAGTACTTTTATGGCTTCCTTCTCAGACCATCCGAATCACTTACAAACTGTAGTTAACATAAGAGTGCTTTTAGAGGTAGAAAAGTGTTGTTTACCCCAGTTTCCCATCTGTAAAATGTGCATCAGATGGGCTGAGAGCCTGGTTTTGTCGCTGGTTTAGGCAGGTGCAAGTCCTCGGTGCTGCGAAAGATGTAGGTCTGCTCTCCCTCCTGCCACATTCTCTAACATACCTTGTGCCGAAGGCATCGTTTCATGAGATACTGATGGGACCAATATACCAATACCTTCTGCTTGGAGCTGCCCAGTTATGTTTCCACCTGGTGTGAACTTGTACTTGGGAACACATGGCCAAGGGGAAGGGAGGAAAGGTGAGACCACATCTTCTGGTGAGACCACATCACGAGTTTATTGACTTAAATGACCTTAAATTTGGCTTCAGGAACCGAAACAGCATCCTCAGGGTGTACTCGTACCATGTGTTTGAGGTAAGGGGACTGGCCACCTTGCTACGCCGTCTGTGATGCTTGTCTGACTGCGTGGTGAGCTGATTCAACGCACTGAGCTGGCAGGAAAATAACCTACATGAAAACCTTGCAAATGACCAAGAAAAACCTTGCAAAACATAAATTGGAAGGGGAAGAATAAGCTCAGGGATAATGTCTGGCATCTTCTGGGAGTTCTAGCGGGACAACTCCCTTTGATTTTATTTTTTTTTTTAAAGGTAGAGCAATGCAGTGTTTCTTTTGCTGGCTCGATCTTGTTGTACTCTTAGGGATCTTGCCATTTAGTAAAGAAGGAGCGGAAAAAAATCCGGAGATTAAATTTGCTTAAGATGTGTTCTCAAGACGAAACACGGATGCTTTGTTGGAGATCAATAGTCCCTGCAAATCTTTTTATATTGAAATAATTTGATGGGAGTATCCATTTTAAGATTATTGGGGAGTATCCAGAGTCTATTCCTGGTACTGAGAGCGGAAATCTGTTTTAATTGGAGCAGCTTTCTGGGAGCCATGCTTCCTGCCAGAGCGGTGACAGTAAGAATGATCAGTAGCATGAGAGATTATAAAAACCCCAGGCATTTTACATCCATTTCAAGTAGCCTGAGTACAATAAGAAACAACAAAAATTGGGCAGCACCTGGGAAAACAGAGACTCTGTGTAGGGGATTCAGAGACTATATACTAAACCTCCCCTGAAAGTACCTGAATCAATGGGGACATAGGTCCTGGGTTCACCTTTTGTGTTTGTTGTATTGAATATCTTGTACTTAGAGAGGGGATAAAAATCCACTGCTGCCACAAATAGCACTTGAGATTTCTTTGTTACTTATGTATAATTAACCCTGATGATTTCTTCCTGATTTTGTTCATTTCCGTATTTATAGGCAACTTACAAGAGTGAAGAAACGAAAACAATTAAAACTAGGAAACAAAGACAAAATGTTATCAGATAACCCGGGGAAGTTAGATAGCTGGGAGCCTTTAAAAATAGTTTTTTGAAGATAACTGTATCCCTCTAATTGCAGAAGGAAAAAAAGCATGCAGGTACCTTATTTTTAAAACCAGGTTTGTTTTCCAGAATGCCTGGAAAATTGAGCTTAACGGTTAAAGTGTTGCTCCTCCAGCATTTGCCTCTTAGAAGTTTTTAACGGGTATAATTTATTTCTGTTTAACAGCGTGCCTATCATACACATTAATTACAAAACCTCAGAATTTCGTTCTTGCATGCTAAAATGAAGAGGAAAATGAAAAGACTGTATTCAGAAATAAATTTCAGATTATCTGGGATGACGGACATTAAAATATGTCTGCTATAAACATGTTGTTGCCGCAGCAGGAAAGACTGTGTGCTGTAATCTTCATTTTCATACCCTAATTATAGTTTGAGTCCTTCTAAAATTTACCTCTAATTCTAAGCTTCCTTAACTTACTCTGTTTGTTTTCAGAATGATTGCACTATCTCTCTCTAATGTATCTGACCAGAAGCGGCTGATTTTTATCTTAACGCTGATTTTCATCTGGATGACTGCCTTAAAGGCAACGATAGTGCAGTATGTTCTTATTCTCTGAAACTGCAGCTGTTTGAAGTGTTGTGTATAGACTCATTAGTGAAGTGGTACAGCACAGAGTCACCCATTCTTGGACTAAAAGCATGTTACGGTTTAGCAAATGATAAACTGGAATTTGCAGAAAATGCTCTAATTCTCTTTTTCTCTTTGGAAGTCTTGAATGCACTGTATTTTTACTATATTTTTCACATTTGATAGGAGAATCAGTACAGTAAAATAAATCTGTATTAATGCGTACTGTTATGACACAGACGATTAGTAAAAGCACATAGCAGTATGTTCTCTTTTTTTGGGACCCTTCTAGCAGAACACAAAGGGAGCGATAAGATGGAGGTCCGTACTGCAATTTCATAGCAACTGCTGCTTGAAGGAAATTATCATCTGGTTTGAACCTTTTTGCAGAAGTTGGATGCAACAATAGATACAATAAAGCTATTTATCTGATTAGAGTTGTTTAACTAGGATGTTTGTCTTAATAACGGTGTAATTTGCAGGACTCAAATTGCTGTGATTTTATTCTCCTGGAAATAACAATATGTGTTTGGACTTGCAGGATTCCTGTTGTGGTGGATTTTGGTGGCAGGTTGTCTGATGTGTACTCTTCGTCCTGGGCGGTGCTGGACTAGTGCCTTCAGTAGCGCTGGGCGATCAGTTTTGAGCTGGCAGGTGGTCATTAGGTAACTAGTTGGTCTTTGCAAAAATGCACAGGATGGATGAGAAGCCATCATTAAAGGTTAAAGACACCGTTGTGTTTTTATGTGAATTCTCACTTCAAGTTTTTTAGTTTCTCAAAACTTATGTCTCTTAAAAGCCATAGATCAGGAAAGTTGTGAAAATCCATTTTTCAAAGGTTACTGTTTTCAACTTACCTATTCGGGATTCTGCCTTGTATATATAGACATGCAATAAACACCTCTTTAAAATGTCTTCATATAAGAACACTGAAAGACAGCCAAACCTCAAATAATAAAGGAGTGCTTAAAGACTTGAACTCAGTCTTGTTAGAGCAGATCTACTTTGCAAGTTACTGTCAAGTTAATATCAAGTTAATATTAAGTTAATAATGCCTAAATAGGCTGCCAGTTTATTTCTTCACTAGGAAATTAAATCAGGTTGACTGTGCTCAAATTACCGTTTTCAAATGAAGTAGCTTGAAGGAGAGCAGCAGCACTGAAGTAACCCTCGTCCTGCGGTGCCTGCAGACCTGGTGCTGTGCTAAAACCTCTGGGGATGTATCAACAAATGAAGCCATTCCTTAAACTGTGTCCCAGCGAACTATGACTCCAGAGGCATTTTAGTACCAAGTGACATTCTGATGAAGAAAATTGGCAGTGTGTTATCAAATACAGATTATATTAATCACATTAAGAACAGCAGTTGGGTTTCAAACGATGACCATTGACAGGTTATCATGGTCAAACAGATGGGGTTTTAGAATGGTTTCGATGAACTAGCAGTGGACCCAACAGTATTTTTATTAGTGCTCTTGAAGTAGTGTCACCAGTACTGTTTGTGAATGACATGTCATACAGAGGGGCAGAACAGTAAGTCATGACCCATTAAATAGAGGAGCAGGTGGACATCTTGGTGGAGTCTCCTGGTCTCCGACTGCCCTGGAGGCTGGAGGGACTGTGCCACGTGGAGAGCGTTGAGCTCCCTGTTAGATGTGCTCATCAAGGGCAGATATCATCATACCAGGTGGTACTGATTGCTTGGTACCTTTGTGTTTGGTTTGAGGTATATTCAAAAAAGAGAATAAAAGAGATGCAAAGCAATGCTGCTGCAGGTAAGAGTTGCAAGCCATGCCTACAGAATGAGGCGGGGGAAGGAGAGAGTTGTATTACGAGTAGTAGTACTGAAAGGGATTAAAAGGTCAGTGGTGGGCAAAGCAGGTCAGTGTAAACACTAGGGTTGATGCTGTAGCAAAAAAGGCAAATGCTTTTTTTTTTTTTTTTAGGTTTATGAGCAGGAAAATATTTAGAAGAGAATAAATCTTGTTTCTGTATTTGGTACTTGTGACTTTCGTACGGGAAGATTGTGTTTGATTTCCATTTCAGCATCTTGAAATAGCTCTTAGATGAGTTGTAGGGGGACAGAAGAAACACAAAAATAGTCTGAGGACCAGAAAAAACACGGCACAGAGAAGCTTAGAGCTAAGTCTGTTTAGCTTATCAGAGAGAGCATTTGAGAGAGAGCAGTAGCATCACAGAAAATTCCAGGCATTGAGTGTCCTCCAATGCGTCCGAGGAAGGCGTACCTAAAATCAGTGTTTTAAAGGGAAAATCAGGCAGTTCAGAGTTGAAGCGAGGCATGGTTTTATTAGGGAGGTGGACCGCCCACTGTAATGAGTGATCAGACGAAAAAGAGCACTTTCCATCTCTAGAAATACCCCTATTTGATCACTTTTCTTTTAAAACTGTATAGGCCAACACAGGGTATGTTCTTGTCAAGTATTAGGTTCAGTTTATGGGTGATATGTAATGGCATGTGGTAGGCAGGAGGGGAATTTCAGCGAAGCTGTGCTCTCTTCTGGCCTTTAAATTGGTGAAACTATGAACACATCTTTTCTTCCTGGGCAGAAAGAATTACGGAACAGCACCAGGCGCCGTTAATATGTGGCCGTGTTACAGAGGTTGTGTTAGGAGGTGATGGAGTTTGCTAATTGAAACATTAGTTTTTACTTAACGGGCCAACCTTCGCATTAAAATTATTACCTCGTTCTAGTTAAAAATTTCCGTACAGGATGGTAAAGGTGGTTTTGGGTTATAGCTCAAATTAACTGTGAGCTGAAGACAAGCCCTAAAACTTTTGTAGAGCACATGGTGACTATGGGAATGGAATTGTATTGCTGAGGGTTAAGGATAAAATGATTGTATTTATTTATAATAGGGAATCTCTAGGACCTGTAAAGGGAGACCTATATTGTTTTGAAATTTGATGATGCTCACAGGGTGATGGGTGGTGGCTGGTGATCTCAATTTAGGATCAGTTGAGGGAGGGATTTATGAAATGCAGCTACCTGTATAATTGCTGTTCACAAACCGTCTGTAGACTGTCTTCCTCCCCAAAGTGATCTCATTCTGAGTGTTTACCTCTGACTGCTGTGCCTTTGGAAAATAATTTAGAAAACTTTATGAAATGGAGTTTGAAGTGCATGTCAGCACCAGCTAAAATGATGCAACAAGAATACTGTAAGGCATGTGAGCAGCAAGACAAAGACTCTATTTAAATCCACTGGCTCCAGGTGATGTATTACGGTATCTGGATGTCTCCAGATGATCTGTTGTGGTCATTGAAGCCAGGCTTCACCGAGGTACCGGTCGGACCCTATTCATAGGGGTTTTCGGAAAATGTGCCACATGCATTGATCAGTCTTTGTCTGCATCTAAAACCTATTTCTGCCAGTTCTGCCTCGCAATCAAAACTGCTGGTTTGAGTGATATTTGAAGTGATCTAAGAATACTTTAGATGTATTGTCAAGGGATTCAGTGCTAAATAAATTATAGGAAAGATGAGATCCTAGCAAGCGTTTGAATAACGTAAGCAAGACTAATGGTTTTTAACCTGTTTTCTGAACAGTGGGACATGATTGATCAAAGAAAAAAAATTTGGCTCAGTGGCTTCTTTGTACCAAAACTTTCAAGAGCTGAAAATGAGCAGCTGAGGTAAGAGATTTAGGGCTTAAGGAAGAACCTACGTGATGAAAGAAACTGGGGTGGGAGGTTATGAAAGTACAGGTTGACAGCTCTATCCTCTTTATCAACATTTCTCCGTAGGGATCTGCTGTAGAAGCCTTTGGACAGGCAAGTGTAGCCTGGATAGTTACTTTAAAAAATTTTTTAGATTTTTTTTTTAATCAAAGATCTTTATTGTGCTGTAAAGATTTGAGTTTCTAGAAAGCTGGTCTCCTTTGCCATCTGGGGAAAAAAAGAGCTGAAGAGGTGGAAGGCTGATTGCCAAGGGGAGGTGACTGTGCTTGAGGAGCCTGGGAAGGGCAAGTGCAAATTTTCATGTGCCTCCCTCCCTGCCCTTCCCCTGTCTCCTGCAAATAACGTTTCTTGCAATTACTGCTCATGTTTGCCTCTAAAGTAGGGATTTAGGAGTTTGTTTCAATACCCGATTCTCAGTCAGGGGAAGAAATTTAGAATTTCCCAATGTTTCAGTGTTGCCTGCAGCAGTGGTGGTCTGGTACTGACGATGCTTGCGGGGAGGAAAGATGAGGCTGGAAATGAGCAGGGGAGCTTACGGGCACAGTGGTGCTCAGAGTTATGTTTCCTCAGAGGCATTTTAGCCATGTACTTTTTGCGTGGCTGAGGCACACCTATTTCTTGGTGTGGCATAAACACACCAAGATGGAAAAGTTTAAATAAAAATTAAAAAAAAGGTCATGTTTTGTCATGGTGGTGCAAAGGCAGAGTGAGGAGCTGGAAGAATAGATCTGTAGTGCCTGGCAAACTACCCTGAGCTGGGCTTGCAGGTGGAAGCTGATAAAGGCTGTGCTTGCACCAGATTAACTAAGCTGTCCATCTGTTTGGAAGCAGATTATTGGGCAGCGTACATAGGTTCTTCTTGTGTAGCTGAGCACGACTGCATGCAAAGAGTGGGCCACCTGTGCTGGAAATACATGTGAAAAATCCCTTCTTTGTATGGTAGGTCCGAATTTGAGTGCGGGATCAGGCTGCTTCACAAGCAGGAGTGCGATACATTAATTGTCATGTAATGGGTCGCCATTTTACAGTGGAGGAACTAAGGTCCAAAGAGGATAGTTAAGTATTCATCAGAAAAATATTTGCTCACAAATACCACATTTCTTTCTTGAGATGCCTGAGACGTGTTTTTAGAGAATCTTTGCATCTTCATATCACTTCGTATACTCAATACGAAGCTCTGTTGACCACAGGTGCAATTGTCAGGTCTCGGCATCTAACTTGCAGATTTGGCCGTAAGTGTCCAGAAAATGAAGATTACACAATTAGTTAATCAGCTAGAAAGAGTTTTCAGTTGAGCATCATGGAGAATCTCTATGGCAGACGCTAGGGAAGACCAGTTCCTTGGGACAGTATTCGTCTTAATGCTTGATGGCAAGACCACACCTGCTGTTCTTGCAGTTTCTTGTCATCTGTACTATACGCCATCCAAGTTCTTCAGCCGAGAGGGCAAGAGTCCTGCAGACAATGGCTTTAGTTGCTCTTAAGGCTAATTTGGTTCTTGAACGGATTAAGATAGGCATCCTAGCAAAAAAAAAAGTGTGTGTGAAATATCAGTTCTAAAATATCATGTACTATCAGTGCTGGAATTTCTCTTTTTGTTGTGTGGCTTTGCAATCACAAGTGTATATTCATGCCAGGCTTTAATGAACTAGAAATATGAAAAATAAAAATCTATAATATAGAACTATGTTTATCGTTAAGACTTTAAACAGAAAACACAGCTCTAACATAAATAGTCAGTGTGAGGTTGATACTATTTGTGCAAGTAACTGTAAGAAGGGACTCATGCTATTTGATGTTTCTTTTTATTTTATTTTATTTGATGTTGGAGGATGCAGAGATTGGAAAAATCCTGAAACCTGGGTACCAAAGAACATAATGATGGGGAGTTGCAAAGACCCCGTATGCTGAGCCTGTGGGGATACAGTAGGGTGCCTGTTGCTGGCGTATGTAAAGGGCCTGAGTGGAGGAGCAGGAAGATGAAATATTCTATGTTTAATTGTGCAAATTAACCTGTAAAATCTGCAGTTTTCAGAGGTCTATAATTTGGCCAGTTAGGGGCTGATTTTTACAAGCATAGTTAAAAACACGTTTTTAATGCCTATTAACTTTGCCTCACTTTTTGGCCAACTCCTGTAGCCAAATTTTGAATACCAAATACTCCGATAAGGTCTGGACCTTCTTAGTCTCAGAAGCAGCAGACCAGTTCTAGCTTCTCAGGGTTGATGTCCTGCAAAATACATTACAAGTCAGATGCCAAAGGTAGAAAACTATTGCTTGAACAATTACAATTTATTCTGGCTGCAATGTCATTGAAACCAAGCAATGGAAGGTGGAAGATAACCTTTACTGAAGTTGTCCATACCAGCTGCACGTTACGGATACGCAGTTTCATGTACAGTTATGAAGAATGGTCCTATGCGTTTAAGGCGTTGAAAGACAGACGTCTACTTCATTTAGCTGGAGAAATTTGGGTACAAAACTACTGTACTTGATGCAAATGTCAGTCTTTGCAATTAGATTTTGTCATTTTGCCTACTGAAGCATGTAAGAAAGAGACCTAGGATGATATTCTGACCTTTTCTATTATCATTTTTTTGCTATAGCCTCTGTATAACATTGTCCTTGACAGGCATCACAAAACGTTAAAGGTTTTGCACTGACTAATCTAACATTGCTAGGTATGATGCGGTTTCATTTAGCTCAACCAAAATAGCATAGCTGTATATAAGAACAGTTTTATGCGAGTCTTTCAGATAGTATCTTTAAATGTGTCCTTAACCGGTTTTTGAACTTAACTGTTTGTCTATGCACAAATATGTGCACACACCAACTCTTGGGGATGACCTTAGCCTTGTATAGACACACATATACATCTCTCTATATAGGATTAGACCTTAAAAACATCTTTTTGCTTCTGAGAAAAATAACGTCCATGCCTGTAGTTTATAAGGGATGTATATGATTTGGGTAGAAGTTTCACAAATGAAAGCCTTGTCCCTGTTTTGAAGAAAATTTTGTATTGAGTAGACAGCGTACAAAGGAAAACAGAAATAAATAGTGGAAAATACCATACCAGGAGGTGACCGTTACTATTGCTTATGTTTTGTGGTTTAGAAATATTCTTTTGTTGTAGTATGAGAGTAGCAATTGTCTATGATCAAAGAAGCAAGAAAAATGCATGGCTGTTGAAAGAAGCTGGGCTTAAGCCCCTGACCAGGTTCCAGCCTCTCTTCTGTCTCCAGATAAGCTTGGATCTGAAAGATGGGCCACCTTCACTTCATGTGATCCTGTAGCTTTGTAAGTCGGAGACAATGGATATCTAATATGGTCTCATGTTGTTGATGTTATTTTAGTTGATTCAACTAATGTTTTAAAATACACTGAAAAGCACCTGCTTAGAAATAATACAAATGTGCTCATTCGATACAAGTAGGTTTATAGGAGGTTGTTTTTGAAAAAATGTTGCAAGAAGAAAGATCATTTAAACTAATTCGTGAAAAAATGGGAATAATGATGTGCAAATTGTGATCACTTGCAACTACTCTTCAACTCCAAGTATTGGTTTTAATTTTAATCTTTTATAAACCGCTTGATTGTTGAATATTGCAAAGAAAGGTAGCCCCCTTGGAAGAAATCAAAAAGAATCCTGCTATTGAGTTAATTAGATACAAATTTGAGTGTTTTTTTTTTTTAATAAAGATTAAATGATCTATTCAACTATTTCAGGCTCTACTTGAGATATACACACCTGTGTCTAGCTTGCAGAGGATTTTCCTCATTAATTAAGAGCACTTTCCTTGTGTTATTTCTTAATTGGGTGTCACAGGGAACCTGATGAGACAATGAAATGGTCTTAATTGTATACGAACTAAATGCATGATACTTCACGCACTGGAGTGTTCCATGACATGACCCCCAGCTAGTTATCATCTGCTAATAGCGATAGTAATTGCTCAGTAAGAAAATGTAGCCTACTTGATTTAGTATAATGCAATTAAGCACTTTTCTTTCCTATAGTCAACTTTCCCCATTTGTCAGACTTATTTAAGAAGTTTTTCAAGTTCGGCAACAGAGGGTTTTGAGACGTCAAAACAATTTTCACCGTTGTTTTAAGTTTCAAAAGGGGTATATATTTCTCTGGGGTTCCAAACCGGTAACTGCAAAGGTAAAATATTATCCTGAATTTTTAAAAATTATATGCAAGACTTGCTTTTTGTGAGTGTGCATATATGTGTGTGTGTGGACAGTTGCCAGCCGGGGGCTTGCATGGAAGGTGGCTGCCCTCGTGGGGTGCAGGGAATGATGCTTTCTTTAGTCAAAAGACCCACTTACCGCCTCTGCCTTTCAGCTGCTTTGGCCACACATTTATTGTCACCCCCATCTAAACCATATCAGTCCCTTTTTCTTCTCTTTTGCTGGAAAAATGCAGTAAGGTTTTCTTACGCGTCTAGGATTAATCGCTATTCTGCTTCTTCAGCCTCTTCCATCTTTTTTTTTTTTTTTTTTTTTCTTTTGGGAGGGTGGAAATGAGAGTAAAAGGACGAGAAAACTCTTCCCCGTGTCATGACTCTCTCCACTCATCTTCCCGAAGCAGCAGGTAGATGTGTAAATGACATGAATTATGGATGTAACTGCTGTAGCCCACAGAGCGCTGAGTATCTGCAGTGGAGTTAACCAGTTTTATTCAGCACTAGACAGTAGAGCTACCTGTGGGATTGGGAAAAACCCCAAAACTTCACATTTTCAGTGCTCGTTCAGCCACAGGAACTAGATTCTTCTTTTTTCCCCACCCATTTTCTCCTCTCTTCTTAAACAACAGGTCTGCCTGAAAAGCTTGCAGAAACTTTTGGACTAACTGCTATGCTTATTTGCTCCTTTCCAATAGTTTACAAGCTCTGCTTGGGAAGTTGGTCCTGAATAATACTATCTAAAACTTAGCACGAAGAAGTTGAAGAGCTTTCAAACCCTTTCACTGTGGAAAATTCTCTTGTTCAATAGGGTATTTCAATATAAAAAATTGTTGTTGGAGGCAAAGTTATGTTTTTCTTTCTTGGAAATAAACTCTTTTGCAGTCTGCTAAGGTATTTTTTAGATTTAGGATGAAGAGAGCCTCCATCAAGACAAGGGAAAGACAAGAGCAGGGACCTAGACATGGACTGTGCATGACACAGGAGCTGACTTCTTGTATGACTTCGAGCAAGACCTGTCGCTTGTCTGGATATTTGTTTTTCATGTCCCTGAAATGGAATGATTGGTATTTCCCTCGCAAGGCTGTTTTTAGTCTTCTTGGATAAAACCTTTCCAGGGATCAATTATATCGAAGAAAAGTACTTGTAGCTCTGGGTTTTGGCATTGGTGCCACTTAAAAGTAATGGTGAGAACTGAAGAAAGAACTGATTTTTATAATGCACTAAAGTCCTCGAGTGCCTTAGGTAGTAAGTACAAGCAAAGGTAAGAAGTGGCAGTGAACCTACATCTTGTATCTTCTTGATTTTTCTACTTTGGATTTATGTTAATTCCAGCAATCACCATCAAAGAAATTTGATAGTGGGAGGATCTGAATAGATTCTTTTTTTCATTCTGTTTGTTGTTGTTACACCCTGTTTAATTTTTCCTGTTGTATTTCAGCATATAGACACAGTCGTGTATGACTGCATTCTTGGTGGGGAAGGTTGGTAGAGTTGGATTTTAGCACTTACCATCCTTTTTCAAATATTTTTTGCATTCCTTGTATTGTTTTCCTTATAAAATAGTTTGGATTATGAGACTACTTGATATCTGACACATTTAGGCCATATATATATGTTCCATTTTACTTGCCCAATCAATTGGTTATGTTGAAATAGGAAGAATTTTAAAGAAGTTGCTAAAACTGTCTTGGTTTTGCCATGCTTATTTCTAATCAGGATAAATGGGGAAGTGCTAGAAAATAGGAAACTGCCGTCCGCCTTGAAAATTTATCTGTGTTGCTTTAAACCCACCTCTGGCTGTATTTTGATATATTCTTAGAAAGTAACGATCGCTGTGGTGGGATCCTTAGGCTAATCTCTCTGCTATCCTTGGGTTTGCCTATGCAAAGCTTGATATTTGAAATTTCTGAATGAGGGTGAGGCCGTAAGCCTAAGGTACGAGAGGATGTAATTGTGGGGGACAAAAGCAAGAAGCCTCGCTGGAATACCTCCTCTCTTCCATCCCGTGTGGCCCTTTCCAGTACTGCCAGCACAGGCAAGATTTACAAAACTCCTTAAGGTTTGCTGCAGCCGCAGACCTTCTTCTGCATCCCCTCTCTGGGCTGCGGTCCTGAGTGATGCTGCTCTTGCAGGCAAATTAGAAGTTATTCAGTGAAATACATCAAAGACGAAAAATGATTGTGCAAATACTTAAGTAATAATCTTGTCAGGGAAGCTCGACTGCTTCTATTTTTAGGATTATTGTATTTTATATGAGAAAGGGCTGCGGTAGCCATAATGCATTTTAAATAATGAATTTCTCTTAAAATTTCCCGTTTATTTGGCAAAGGGGATCTTGGAGTCTTGTCTGCGGGGAGAAGAAGTGATTATTTTTTGCCTGTCTTTTATAGATGTGTTCTGAATATCAAAGCTTGCTATTTTGTCATCCTCTTCATCTTTCATTCAGATTCAGATGCACCTTCATTTGTTTCTGGAGAGAGATTAGTTTTCCTGTTAATTTAAGAAAATGATGGGGTTTTTGCTAAAAACCAGTCTGCACATGTGAGACGGCTGCAGGACACGGGAAGCAAGAGTTGTGCTTGTCGTGATGTACAGATAGGTCGTGCGAGAGCATAACAAGGGCTGTTAGTGCAGAGCAGAGCTGGAAACACACGCTGGGGCTTCGGGAGGACCACGGCATCTCTCCCGTCTGAGGAGGTACCGGGCAGGACAACGTGCCGTTTCCATCACATTGAGGTGCTGACTTTAACATGAACAAGTGTTTTTAGGCTTGCTGTGCTATACCCCTGTGTTTATTTTATGCCTGTAGATTGTATCATTCTTGGGTGTAAATGCAATACTTGTGGCTTAATGAAGCAGGTGGTTTGTGATGTGCAGGAATTTCCTTGGGCGAGTGCTGCTGAATCTTCAGTTTGTATTGAATCTTCTTGGTTTGTATTTAAAGAAAAAATGAAATTTGTTGTATCCTTGAAAATAACCTGTGCCAATATGAGACAACTAATGTAGTGCTGTCTGCCTGAGACCGCAAATGCACGGCTCCATTTCACGCATGCATCTAGAGCTTTCCTAGTATTTAAAGGAGTCATATAGGTGCAATGAAACAGTAAAAGTTTTGCCTGGGAAAGCTGGGATGAAGAGTATTACCTGTTAAGCTGGCAGTGTACCTATTTGCTAATATGATAGATTAATTTGAATCAAGCTGATATTATTGCTGATTTTAATTGTATTTAAGTCAAGGATCCCAGATTAATGATTTAAAACATTTTATTGTAAACTTGTTTTTTTTCTTTGTGCTTCTGTTTTCCTAAAAGAAGTTTGTACTCCCTGCTTGGTACAACCCTTCAAATATTAGTCGTAAAATGTTGCCTTTCCATTTTAAAATTAGAACTCCTTTATTGTGGCCATTGCTTCTGTGCACACTTATTTAAACAATGACATCTAATCAGTAATTTGAGATTCTTTGTTTAATTTTTTATTATGTAGGAAACAGAGAATGATACGTTTCAGTGATGATGTGTGCTAGTAACTAATGTCAGACTTTCCTTGGAAACTGGAATTCAGTTTAATACAGTGTGGGATGCACAAGTGTTTACCTTAATAGAGCTACTTTCCATTTGACGGATTCCTGAGAAAAACAACAGACCTCTCTCAAAACAGACTGCGATGTTAACAGCAGGTATGAATTGACAGGGTGGTTTCTGGCCACTGTAGACTAGATTTTCAAAGTGTTTGTATCGTCCTGTCCCTTTTCTGCGCTGCCTCATCCCCACTGGCAAGGAAAGATCTCGGCTCCATCCTCTGACCATTCAGTGGTTCAGCCCCTGTTGGCATCCCTGTGCTCGCTACTTCATCCACTGGAATTTTGCACAACGCATGCAGGTGGGAGACGATAGCTACTGTTGAGGAGGGCTGTCCTGGGGTTTGTGTAAGAAGATCCTGTAGGTACGCAGAACCTGGACCTGGCGCAGATATCCAACTGTTTGGGATCCTCAGGTCCTGTAGAATAAGCATTTTCTCCCGCATCGTTAGGTAGATGATATCTTCAATGCTTTTGGACTGTTTCAGAAAACTAGAGGGTACATAAAAGTGTGAACCTGTCTCAGCTTGTTTGGTGTAGAAGATAAACATCAGGCTCACTCAAATGAAAGATGCTTCTTTTTTTCTTTTTCTCCTCAGATGTGTGAGTGCTCTTTGCACTTGGATTTTGCAGTAAATATTTTGCATCCCCAAATATGTATGTACCCACTTCAAGGTTTTTATAACAGGCTGTGTGAGCAGAGAGCTGAGCAGGACAGCAGTAGGACTGAGGTCGAGGATACAAGGCTGCATAAAAGCCCCACGCTTTCTCAGAAGGTGAGTATTTTTCTTATGCAGCAGCAATAAGAGCAACCACAGAAGGTAAAATAGTCAGGCGCTGTTCTGCTTTACTGACACCAGCGATTCCTAGGAGTATAAGCTGTGGAGCAGAAAGCAATTTCAGCATCTGTTTGAAATGCCGCGTACAGATCTGTTTGTCATGTGATCCATCTAACCATGAAAACCCAGCCGGTGAATTTGTCTAGGCTGATGGCTTGTTTCCTCTGTGGAGAGGCGCTTCAAAGGCTGCCGTACAAGTGGTTGACATTCTTCTTCACAGAGATGTGGTTGTTCCAGGAGATCCGTTAATGCAACACTGCTTACAAGTTCTTTGGGAATTTAAGGGTCCGATTCTCTCATTTACACCAGCACGGAACCGGATAGGAATTGTAATGACTCCAGCTTTTGTAGCGTGCGTACACGTCCAGCAGAAGAATTAATTTGATGAGTTTTGTGGAAATTAAGGTCAGAAAAGAATATTAGATCATCCGTGCTAATTATGAGTAAACTAGATGATGCAAATTCTGACTAGGAAACTAAATACACACTTTAGCCCTATGGGCTAAACTCTATCACGAATAAATGATGGGAAAGAAGAGAATATTAATTGCTGAGTCTGCTTTGAGAGGGCATTGCTGAAGGTTCACTTCAGCACAGTTCATGCTGCAGAGGAAGAGGGAAGGGGATTTCTTCCTTCCTGGATTAGTCTGATATTTGGACTGATCCTGAGCATGTCGGGCACAATGCTCTGGGGTGCCTGAGAAGAGGCTATTGCAGGGGTCACCCCACAACGCTGTTGCTCTGTCATCTTTGTAGCCTGCATCTGCAGGCTGCGGTTAGATTGTCCTTAGCCTCCTCTTGGCCCGATGAAACAAGCCCAGCTTCCTCAACTTGTTTTTGTAAGTCCTGTGCTTTATGCCCCAATCATCTTGGTGACTCTCTGCTGGGTTTTTGTTGGGTTTTTTTAATGTTGTTCTGGGACAAGGGTGTCCCCCACCTGCCAGGTGCTGCCTCACCACTGCCAAGTTGGGGCCAGTAATGACTTCTCTTGACCTGCTAACTACATTCCTCCTAATGTGGCTTCAGTGTGGGGTTTGCTTTATTAGAGTTGAGCGCACATGGCTGGTACATGTTCATTTTGGTATCTGCTGAAACACAACCCCTTCAGCAGGGTTGCTACTGAGCTGATACGTTCCCATCCTGTCCTGATGTAATGGTTATTCTGCTGGAGGTGTACAACTTCATCCTTCATTTGAGGACTGGGCCAACAGAAATCTCAGCGGCCAGCAGAAATCTCAGCGTTCAACAAGGAGAACCTTGTTGAATGCTGAGATTTCTGTTGGCCCAGTCCTCAAATTTCTCAAGGTCTCTTTTGGTTTAAGCTCTACTGGTCACATCTGCAAATCTGCTGAAGGAAAGGTGGTGTTATTCAAGTAATTGATGAAGTTTTTGGACAACACTGGCCCAAGTATCAACCCCTGGCCCCCAACTGGATGTTGAGCCGTTGATTACTGTCCTTCGAGCACAGTGGTCCAGATCATTTTAAAGCCATTTACACACATATCTTTGATTGTAATGATTGCCTTTATATGTAGTTGCAAGTTTTTTATAGATATGTTCAGAGTCTCAAAACCCCCCCTCCTCCCCCCCCCGAAATGTAAAATAGCTGACTTGGATTACAGGATCCAAGATCAGGAGCGACTGACATAATCATCCTGTTGTAATTGGAAACTGGCTGAAAAACTCTTCCAAAGCTTGGAAAGGAGCATTTTGGAAACACTTAATTTTCACGTAAAGACACAAAGCAGTGATGAGTCCATTGTTATTCCTAATAAATGTTCACAGTGTTTAATTGCTCTCCCTCTCCTTTTTAAGGAAGTCCCAAAAAAGAAAAGAGAACTTCTGGCAGGTTTGAAACAAGTGGAGACTTCGCAGGAACTGTCTTTTCAGGCAGAAGAACTGCAGGAAAGGAGCTTTGGCTTGCACTGACCAGGGTGGAGTGACAGGGCAGAGCCTGATGCTAGATAAGTGTGGGAAGCGGAATAAGGTCTGAAGCTGGCAACTACAGAAGGGTTGGGAAGGAAGGGGAGGAAATGAGAGCGGTACCATGTGGGGGCCCCTCTTTCCAGGGAGAAGGCAGACAGCTCCTGGTGCTTTCCACCAAGCCAAATTTCATGCCCTAAGAGAGGAAGCACAGATGCAGGAGAGTGAAGAGGAGAGGGGAGAAAGGTACGTGCTTTCACCCTTCTCCCTCCTGCATCCTCCTAGGGAGGGTAGCAGAGTCTAAGATTCATTAAATCTTGACAGGTCCTTCTGATGTATGCTTGGAAAGCTCTTCTGTCTTGGCTCGGCCTTTTGTCTACTGAGTCTTCAGATGCTTACATTTTATCTACTTCTGAACTTTATAGAACTCCAGAAAGTCTTTCAGCGCAATTTAATATTGAATAAAAGAAAAAAGCATGGTTTGATTTCACACTGAGTTGGTCAGGCAACAGTTTGAAAAATATAATTAGACTTGTAATTGGAATGCATCTTAGACAATTAGTTTTTGTAAATGTGTATAATTTAGTCCAAAGTAAAGGGTCAGGAGGAACCTGCTGTGAAAGAGGTTAAGGAATAACACGTATAATTTCTAGGCCTTTTGATGCTAATATGTGACACAGCTGGAGAGGAGCATATCCATCTTTTCAATGACAACAAAAATCCAACCTCCAGAAACCTGTAGGTGAGTCAGGGCTTCTGCTCTGACTTTGTCTCCCAGTATTCATTCCAAGAACAGCCTTAACAAATCCAGGGGGGATGCTACAGCAGCAGTGATTTAGCAAATCCCCCATTAAAAAACAACAAAAAAAAAAAGCTTGAGGGAACGGAGACCTGCTCCGTGGGAGTCCATTCAGCTTTTAAGGAAACTTCTGAGAAATGGGAGTATTTAAGGAGCTGAGCTGTGCTTACCACGGTTGGATCCGGTCTTATCCCTAACACACGATGTACGTTCTTTATGCCAAAAGGGACGCAGCGTCTTACCCGCGCGATTATGTTGCGGTAGTCGGGATGTTTTTCTTTTTGCAATCCTTTTGTCAGGAAAGGGGCAACCGTTCAGCCTCAGAGGTCAGCCCAGGAAAAGGGTCTGCTTCACAGACATGTGTTACTCATTTGCTTGGCATTTTTGACACCGCTTATTACAATAGCGTGCAGCTACTAGTTCCCAGTCTCTTGTTTTGGGGTATGGATTGAATGGTAAGAGAGAAATGTCAAAACCTCTTACTGGAATCTTACAGCACCACTTGCACATGTAGTGGGGTGTGTAAAAAAAAAACAGATCCTGCATAATTATGGTTCGCTTTTATAGCTTTAGAAAAACAACTTCAGTGTATTTGAGTCCAAAAGAATTGATCAGTGGTGCTTGCGACCGGCTGCACCTGGGTTTTACCATAATTCTCTGCCCGTTATTTATGGTTCACAGTCTGCACTGTGTGTGACCCAAGTTTTGTCTGCACAGATGTTGGGGCTAGTGATGTATTTTGTGGAAGAAGTCTGCAAAGGAGACTTGCAGCACAATATAAGGATAGGTGCGGTATCAGTCAGCTACAACAAATGCAAGGTTCTTATTTCTTGCATTTTGCTGTAATAACAGTAGCAGTCTAACCGTATGATTAACAGTGAGAGTCCAAAAGTAGCAGGCTAATAAAATACTGCGCCTTCAAAGAAAAGCCTCAGCTTCTTGCAATTATGAAGTCTGTGCACCAGATAGATGGAGCTTCTGACTCCAGCATTATTTGTGACCTACTTGGAACTGAAATGTTTTAAGAAATTGTTTGTTCAATACTCAATTACTATTTTTTTAAAAATTATACCGCATTTGGGTTTAATATAATCCTCTGAACATGAACTAATAGATAAACATTCTCTACAGAAAATTTAATCAGTTCTTGTTGTCTTAATTCTTTCTGCTAGCAAGTACTTGAGGTGTTCCTTCTTTTTCCATTGCAAAAAAAACCCCATCCCAAAACCCCATAACCTTTTCTGTCATGTATCTAATATTTTATAGAGCAATCACAAAGGATAGTAAATTGAGTAAAACATACTATCCTTGGCAGGATTTCCCTTATGACTAAATTCAATATGAACAAAGAGGACAAGGGCAAATAACTTCACTTATTCAGGTCATTTTTCATAAGAATCGTAAAAGTTAGATAGAAAAGGCCTATTAGATTATCTTGCCTCTCTTCCATCTTGCCAGTTCTGGATTGTTCTCTACAGTAACCTTGTGAATTTTACTTGTCCAAATGGAAGAAAGATAATTTCCCTCTGATGATTATTTTTTTTGAGTGGAAAAGGATGGATGGTTTTCTATCTGGGCTAGCAAATACTTCTTATGCTTCTACAAAGTTCATTTTTAATTTCTACAACTGTCTCCTCTTCAATAGTTTTATGTTCCACTTTTTGAGCACTGTGATCTTATCGTGAGGCATGTTTCCTACACTTTGGCCTACGTTTTTAATTCCACCCCGTTATTCTAGTTGTTCAAGTATTGGAATAACCCCGGGGCTATCTGTAACAATTTCACCCCATTGTGTTTCTGCCCTTCAAGTGCTTGCCAGGATTAATGTACGAACAACAACAGATTGTTCTTCCTGTATAGTGGGAAATGTTTATAGTGCTCTTCAGATTAAAATAATTTAAAATCCTCTTAAAGATAGGGTTTTTTCCCCCCGAAGAGAGCTACCAGGGAAGTATATATAAGATGACTTAAACTCCCTCAAAACAATACCAACAAAGCCTCTTAGCAATGGTAAAAGAACATGAATAATTGGATAGAAGCTCGTCAGCGCAGCAGCTATGAAGCTTGTGCTGCATGGCTTTGTTGCAAACATGTTTAACTCAAGACGCATGTTTTGATGGCTGTGCAGCTAACAAGCTTCTCGCATGCGTGAAGGAAGAAGTGGAATGTTTTTGACGTTTGTTGCTCTAAATTACAAGTTGTATCGGTAAGCATTACCGTGTCCAAAATAATACTAAAATTAATATCAGAGTTTGGAAGGGATTCACTTATGAGAAGTATGTCTACTTATCTGCCAGCTAAAAAAGTCACTGAGCCAGTAATTTCTTTGATGATCATGGTGTTACGGTCGTGCGGAGGTGCTGGTGAAATGACAGATCTCGTCCTGTTTCCAAAAAAAATCTGGATTGTGACTAATGAGCAAATGGGGATGTGTCTCATGTCACTGGGAAATAGGGAATCTGTACGGTTTGATGTAGGAAAATTGTTCAGCACAATTTTGGAGCATACACCGTGAGGTATGATCCTACACCAGCAGGTCTGGGGACCATACACATGGGTTGTCTTCACCTCTTCAGCACCTCAACTGTGAATTTCTAGGGGTTGAATTTCAGAGGGAGAATAAGGGAGAAGAAGGTGGCCAGTTCAGTCTGGAGGGAATTAGGTGCCTTAGTCTGTTAGCATCTTTAAAAAGTCCTAGCATGTATCCTTAGCATCTTAAAAAAGTCTCAGCATCCTGTATTTGGACTCTCCAGCCTCTACTGGGTTCCTCCATTACTGTAGACTCTTGGGTAATGTTAGGAAAATCAAGCAAGTCTATAATTTATGAACATGAGATGTATTGAATGTGACAGTGAAAACAACAGAAAATTAGGATACACAGAATGAACATTTGCGAAAGCAACAGAGGATTCTTGGAAGCTGGCTGCATATCTTAATGAAATTGATATGCTGGTATAACGAAGGGAAATAAACCTTTAGTATACAACAACATGGCTTTTTTGGATAATTGATTTTTGATACACGTATTTGGTTATATTTTAGTCTGAAAAATGGTACGTCTTGAGCTTGGGTCTCCTGGTCAGAGATGATACATGATAGCCCTTCCTCTGTCTCCGTATCTGCGTATCATGTCTTGATGCCAATCCTGGGCAGCCTGCATCCCGGTCCCCATGTGGGACCACAGAGCTGAGGGATGTTGTCCCTGCTCTCCGTGGCTCTGTGTTGTGAAGTTTGTCTCTCTTTCAAAATGGAAGAGTGGACTATGGTTTGTGGCAACACACAGCGATTTTATTTAAAAATACTTTTTTGGGAGAATGGTTTACTCTGGAGTGGAATAAAACTATGACATCCTTTCTTTCCATTCTCCATAAAATACATATATGTAAGGGTGACCATGTACAGACTTGCAATAAATTAATTTTGTTTGTAAAAGCACAGTAATTATACAGTTCTCCTGCCAATTTGGCACAGGAAGACAAGTAAAATCTCAAGTGGAATGCTTTCCCCATGAAAAGTCTTTCTGTATGTTTTTTTCCTTTAGTTAGAACATATGAATCTGATTGGCAGGCCTTTTTAAAAATGCATAGCTTATAGCGTGAAATGATTACCTATATAGGAGTTATCGTTTCTGCATACACGGGGGAAAAAAGCAAACTGTGTGTCGCTAAGATCTGCTGGGTTGTCCTCTTTGGGAGACTGATGGGCTGCAGTGACCTGGAAGGCATCCAGCTGGTGTGTCTCCTTTGCTACCAACGCTGCATTTCTTCATCTTTTAACTCAATTCCTACTCTCGGTGGCAGCTGTTTAATTCTTCTGCCAAAGATAGTTTCGGGGCGAGGGGGGGG
>NW_009212235.1:34705-94838 GCF_000690835.1 Fulmarus glacialis
GGAAGAACTGCAGAGGAAGGAATTGTTTAGAATATTTGGTCTAAACATAGATGATGGTGGTGATCGCTGGTTCCATTTTTAGCCCGGCTTCCTAAAGAAATGAGGCTTATGCAGCAGTGACATCTGTTAGTCTGCCACTTCCTCACAGATTTTGCGTGCATGGGCCAACTTCAACCAAATTTTGATTAAAAAAATAAGTTTTGCTCCAGGTTTTGACGTTTGGTGACTGGTGACATTTGGGGAAGGGCAGACTTTTAAGCTCAGCCGTGATCTCTTTTTGACCGCCTGACTTCAGGCACTGGCAGTGGGGCACGGGAGGGAGAGGGGGTCTTGCAAAGCAGGGGAGCAAGAGAGATGGAGGAGAACTGGGTGCCTTGCGGGTGGGTGAGCTGTGATACCGACTATCAGGGTAGAGAATAAAAATGATGGGAAAAACAGGTTGCAGTAGTTCCCTGTCTCAAAGAGTGGCCTGTCCTGTGTCACTAGGTAGGCTCCCGCCAGAAAGAGATGTCTTCTCCTGCTCTGTTCCCACCTCTCGTTATGCTAGCATGAACATTTGTGGATCATCACTACTTAGGAAGCATTTTTGGCCATGTTATTGGGAGCTTAGATCAGCTTAAAGCAATTGTGAAAGTGAAGCCCAGCAGGCAGCAATGGAGGAAACCTGTTTGTGGTGCGAGTCATTCCTCCTGTTGTACAAAGCCGCTTTGACTTAACGAGCCTGGCTTTGGGCAGGATTAGTCCTGCTGGCTGTGCAAGTTGAGTGTGATCCAAGTGAGCGAGCAAGTGTTACTGGGAGAGGAGTATCATTCAGCACCTCAATGTCAACCATGGTGGTTGAGCAAAGAAGAGAAGCTGGTGAAGTGTAGCAGAGCTTATCAGCTTGAGTCCTCACGTTTTCTCTGCTGCTTTAGAATAGAATATAATAGAATATTTTAGTTGGAAGGGACCTACAATGATCATCTAGTCCAACTGCCTGCCCAATTCAGGGCTGACCAAAAGTCAAAGCATGTTATTAAGGGCATTGTCCAAATGCCTCTTAAACACTGACAGGCTTGGGCATCAACCACCTCTCTAGGAAGCCTGTTCCAGTGTTTGACCACCCTCTCGGTAAAGAAATGCTTCCTAATGTCCAGTCTAAATCTCCCCTGGCGCAGCTTTGAACCATTCCCACGTGTCCTGTCACTGGATACCAGGGAGAAGAGATCAGCCCCTCCCTCTCCACGTCCCTGCCTCAGGAAGCTGCAGAGAGCACCAAGTTCTCAGCCGCTCCTCATAGGATATTCTTTCCAGCCCTTGCACCAGCTTTGTTGCCCTCCTCTGGATGCATTCAAGGACCTTCACATCCTTCTTAAATGGTGGGCCCAGAACTGCACACAGTATTCAAGGTGAGGCCGCACCAGCACTGAATACAGCAGGATAATCACCTCTCTTGACTGGCTGGTCATGCTGTGTTTGATGCACCCCAGGATGCGTTTTGCCCTCACTGACGACTCCTATTGAGCGTGCTGTCGACCAGCACCCCCAGATCCCTTTCTGCAGGGCTGTTCTCCAGCCACTCCTCTCTCAATTTATACTTGTGCCCAGCGTTATTCTGTCCTAGGTGTAGGATCTGGTATTTGGACTTGTTAAATTTCATCCCATTAATCATAACCCAGTGCTCCAATCTATCTAGATCCCTTTGCAAGGCCTCCTGTCCTTCAGGAGAGTCAACAGCACCTCCCAGTTTGGTATCACCAGCAAACTTGCTAATGGTGCATTCAACTCCTGCATCCAGATTGTTGATAAATATATTGAACAGAACTGGCCCTAGAATTGAACCCTGAGGAACACCGCGGGTGACCGGTCACCAGCCAGATGTAGCCCCTTTGTTCTATGCCATCCAGACTACGAACGTCTGCCGAACCGTGGATGGTGAAGACCACATTCTCCTGCTTCCATTCCAAGAAAGGCTTTGTGGACACGCATTCCTGGTTCCACCAGCTGTGGGAAAACAGCAAGGCTGTGTCTTTGGAAATAATAACCTACCTGCAGAATAAGAGCTGTGGCAATAGTTTTGGAGAGGACTTTGCTCCTCTTTGGGATCTGGCAGAAATGTTTTAGGAGCCCTTAAGACTTTTATAATGGGGTGGTAAAATGCTACGACTGCGGAGTTCTTTAAGATGCCCTCCCGCAGTCTACGGGGAGCTCCTGGCGGAGAGAAGTAAACTGATGACCTGGAAAAAGAAAATGAAGGAAGCAAGATTAGCCTGCTCAACAGGGAATGCCATTGTGGGATTTATTTTGATTCCTGTGAAAGTACCAACCTGAAAGACTTTATACAGTGAAATTCTGTGTTTTATAGTCGGAGAGAAACAAAATGTACTTCTGGTATTTTTTTTTTTTTCTTTTGTTCCTGGGTGGGGAATCTGTGAGTGCTTTGGAGAGGCCACTCTGCATGATATACTTTATTTAGCAACTGTCATGCCAGTTTGTACGATCTCTAGTGATAGAGCCAGTCCTGGGAAATGTCTGAAATACAGAATCATGAAATATTTAGTGGGCAGTTCACTGCTAATGGGCTCCAGATTTGCGCCAGTACCGCAGGATCAGTAACAAAAGGCTCTGTGTACCAGTGCCAAGTTGCCTGAGACTCCTCTGATTTTTTGAAGTTTTATTTCAGGTTTTATCAAAAGCAAAATCTGAGTTCAGCAAGGCAGGGTTTAGTTGGTTAAAACCAGCAAAGTCTTGTTTTATTTTCCCTGCTTGGAGGAAACCTTGAATATGGTACGCATAACAGACGCAGAAGCTAGTTATTTTTTTCAGCAGTAGATAAATTGATGTGAGAAAAAATACACAGTATTGATTTTTCTTTTCCTGTGGCTTTTGAGAGGTTGTTAATGCAGCAAGTACACAAGAGCACTCATATGTCTGTCTGCACAGTAATCTCTAATAAATTGACTTTTTTAAAAACCATTTTTAGTCTGTAGTTTCAGTGACTTGATTTGTGGAGTAGATGATATCTCCTGGCACATAATTACTTGTTTTTGGGTTGTGTAAAAGGTTGGAGGATAAATTTTGATGCATTATCTGTAGCACTAAACATCTCTCCTATTACTCACACAAGTTTTTCCTCTCTGTCTTCTTCCTTATTGTAGCTGAGTAGAGAGGTTTTTAGGGATCGCGTTTTTTCAGTGTTAAAATTTATAGTACAGACACTTTCTAGAGCTAATTCTTGCACATCATGACATGGCAATGGTCATGATCATGGCAAGGGCAACGATTTATATTCAGGAGACCAACTATTTCTTTCTCTTGGGGTCACCAACTGCGTAAACAGATTAGTGACCGTAAGGTACTGTGACCTTTTGCTTCTTGTTTTCTTTTGGGAAAGAAATAAAAACCTGCAGCAGGACACATGGCGATAATCGTGTTAATGATAAAATGAAAGCAATTTGATAACATATAACAGAATTTGACGTCCAAGGAGCTGTCAGTCTGGTGGTGGTAATGATCTGAGGATGCCAAGCAATGCAATGGGTAGATGCTGACATGCAGAGCTGTATGAGATGTTTGTCCATGGTTGGGTAATCGTGTGTGTTGAATGTCCAACAGAAGCACTTCTGAGACCGATGAACAGGTAGGCAGATGGTGACGCTTACGAATCACCGACATTCAGGGACACTTTCTCTGTGTGTGTTGCTCTTTGTTCATGCTGTTCTGGGCTTGCAGTCAAAATTTTGGGATCATTAATATTTTCTTTCCATTATCCAGTGTAGGACTGCATTGTGTCCAATTTCGTACGGCCTTGCTGCACATATTCAGTGTTACCTAGGATTTGTGGTCCCAAGCCACTAATGTTTTTCTTCTTTCTATATTCTGTTCTCTCCATGTCTAAAGATTTGTAGGTTGCCAGAGTGGTACAGGGACCGCGTTGTCACTGGCTATGAAAAGAGATTGATACTGATTATGTTGCTCTGTGTTGGTTTATTCCAAATAACTCATTAGCTTGACGGTAATTCAGCTATCCCAGGTCTCGTTATGGAGATCCTTCCTTAACAGGACTCCTCAGGCTAGGAGAATCCAAGTGAGGATTTTCACTTGGTCTCTGGTGTCCTCCTAACATACCACTTGTTCTTACCCAGTTTTCTAGTTCTTCATCTTGTGCTCTTCCCGAGGTGGTTCTCAAGATCCTGCAAAATCACTGATCTTCACCTGGAAGCCTTTATATGGAGAAAGGGAGCATGGTATTTCCTGACTCAGAAGATTGTTTATCCTGTCCAGATAGGAGAACGGTTGCCTTGAGCTTTCAAAGTCTTACAGCTCAACTTGAATTGGTAGAAACACAAAACATCGCCTATGGTTAGAGCTGAGCTCAGACCAGCTGAAAAAAGACTGGTATCCTTCTGTTAGCTATGGAGAAAGGATCCCAACAAAAAAGAAGAGTGGTAAATGCAAGTTGTGGAATCTGGCTCCCTCTCCTTCATGACACACGCTACCACAAATGCCTCTTGTGATGCTGTTGAGTTTACCTGGTCTTTTCCTTTTGTGTCCTCGCAGCAAGAAGGAACCAAAGGCTCAGCCTGGGATGCTATGGCAACTTCAGATCACAGGCACCCTTTGGCAGGCAGAAACTGTCTGAAGCTGAAGGCCCCAAAGCTTTCAAGAGCACGAGACATTGCTGTTGCAGAGAAAGAAGAAAAACCAGTTGTTATTCCAAACTTGTGCTACTTTGAGACTTCAGCCCTCAAGGCCACAAGCAGACCTTTTGCCACGTTAAATCATAGAATCACAGAATCATTTAGATTGGAAAAGCCCTTTGAGATCATCAAGTCCAACTGTAAACCTGACACTGCCAAGTCCACCACTAAACCATGTCCCTAAGCGCCTCATCTACACGTCTTTTAAATACCTCCAGGGATGGTGACTCAACCACTTCCCTGGGCAGCCTGTTCCAGTGCTTGACAACCCTTTCGGTGAAGAAATTTTTCCTAATATCCAATCTAAACCTCCCCTGGTGCAACTTGAGGCCATTTCCTCTTGTCCAATCACTTCTGGTGTTATTACACGGGATCATTTGCCTTGCACCAGCTGAGGGGCAAACAATCTCTTTGTGAGTACTGCTTGGACCTCACAAACCCAGGAGACTTGGAGTTTCAGGGTCTCAGAATAACTTGCAATTTACCTTCCCTATGCAGTCAGTAAGACACTTTAAATTTTTATTAGGTGATGCCCTTTTTTGACCCAGCAATGTTTGCCATGGGAGCTGCTGCGTGAAGAGTTCAGTGAGGATGGAGACTGTCACCAATGGTTTGTTCCCGTATTTTCACTTGGTTATGGGACCCCTCGTTGAATTGTTGCCTGGAGACGATACTAGCCATATCATGCAGAATGTTATTTTACATATGTGTGGATGTGTGTTTTTATACACCACCACCCAATGCAAATGGGACTGTTCTTTTTATACGTTGTTATTCATATCGATCTGAGAAATACATCAGAATTAATACAAAATCTCGTTGTCCCTTTATAACTTAAAAATGCAGGGTGCTTGACATCTGGAAAGAGCTGTGCCTCATTGGTCCTTTTTCATGAAACAATGACGTTAATATTTTTCTGGCTTCTGATATTTTTTAATATACTTTTCAGGAGGCCTTTTCTTGCTTTAACAGGCAAATGCATGATCCGTGTGGCTTCTGTTTTCCTGTTGTCTTTATTTTTCCTATACTTTCCTTTATATCTCCCTCCAAGCTGTTGTTCTCACTTGACTGTTTAAATTCCTCTGTATTAAGGAGCACCACTTTGTGTCGTCTTTTCCAGTTGTTGAAACAGAATGTAAAGGGCATTAGGTTTAACTTTCAGTATTGTGGGGTTTTTTTTCAGGACCAGCAGTCCACCAAAACAGTGGCAGTTTTGTGCATGACTTTCTCCCCCTTAAATTGCTGTAGTAAGATGTACTTTGTATTTGCCTGAATTAAACCCAACAACAAACTGCAGAAGATACTATGGTGCCAGAACAGCAAAGGCTGATAGAAAAGGTGGAAGCCAAAAAGCCTTTCCCTCTGGATTGAACGGACATTAAGTCTGCTTGGAGCATGTGTTGTGAGATATAAAGTGAAATTAAGGACTTTTAATTCTTGCAAGTTCATGGCATTTCTTTTTTTTTTCCCCGGAAACGCTGATCTTTATTTTTCACATTTTAAGTACTGTTTAGAAGGTAATGTCTTCCACGGGAGGGACTTGTACATTTGTATGGTTGGCTTTTTATTGCAGTAGGCTTTTAGTAGGTCAAGGAAGCACACTTAGGGGGGCTTTTGGAGTGGACTATGACATTATTTTGCTTAGCTTTCTTTTACCACTTCTTCGACAAATCTCTCTCTCTCCCCTCAGGTTGCAGCTTTCTAAGCTGTGCCAGCAAAAGCAAAACAGTAATGCTCTGCCAGCACTGCTAACTTCAAATAAAGCACGGAGCATATTTAATTTGCGTTTGTGCAGAGGCGCGTGTTGCAAACACCTCTCTTCTTGCCATAGTACTCGTGATAGTTCCTTGATTGCCTCTGGTATGGGGATGACTGGCTCTGCAGATGATGAGAGTGCAGTGGATGTCATTTACTTAGATTTGGCAAGGTTTTCTACGTCCTTGTAGCCATACTGGGGAGTGGTGGACTACAAGATGCGTGGAAAACTGGTTGCAAAGGTCAGTGGTTTGATGTAACCAGAGGGCTGGTTATGTGTGGCCTCCCTGAGGATTAATGGTGGGACCAACACCTTTTAACATCTTTCTCAACAGCTTGGTAGATGGGATAGGATGCACCTTTTGTAAATTAATGGATGGAGCTGAATTGGGAGTAATGCTTGTTGTGATCGTGGGCAGGGCTTCCCATTCAGGAGTTTAACAAAGTGGAGAACAGGACTGACAGAAACCCATGAAGCTCAGCACAGGATTCCTTCACCTGGGATGGAATAATCCCATGCAAGAGGCTCCCTGGCACAAGAAGGGCAGTGAAATGCTGGAGAAGCCTCCAAGGTAGCTATGAGCTGGAGTTCATGATGTTAGAAGAGGTCATGAGCTGGGTCTGCTCGGTCTGGAGAAGGTTGCAGGGGGAACCTTATTACTGCCGTTATCTTCATTTACCCAAAGGGGAGGTTACAGGGAAGATGGTGTATGCTTCTCAGAGGTGTGTAGTGATAAGAGGAACAGACACGGGTTTGATTTAGGTTACACATGGAGGGGGAGGGAAAGCAACCCCAAACCCTGAACTATTGCCTGAGGAAACATGGGAATCCCCATTAGAAAGATTTAAATTAGAAAGCACATCTGCCAGGAATAGTTCCAGTATTGTTCTTGCTTTGAAGCTCAGAGCGAGACCGTGACTTTTTCCAGTTCTGCCTTTCTCATAACCAGCCTGTTGGACTTCCATGAAGAAAGTCTCACCTTCTTTTCTTATAAAGATAAAAAAAACCCCACCAACATATCCTGAAAATATGTCGCATGCCTACATTATTTGTACTTCTAGAACTGGACATCCTCTAGCAGTGCATCCATATCTTCTCAGAGATGGGCACCAGGGTGTTCCAAGTCCTACTTTGTTGGACACGCAAGCCTTGGATTCAACTTGCAAATCATCAGGGAAGTATTTGCTACACATTTTTGCTGCACAGTGAAATACAAATAGCCCTTTTTCACTCCCTCAAGAAACGTTAAAGTCTATTTGGAGAAATAAAAGTGCAGTGCAACATTTAGTCATAAATTGAAGATTTCCAACACCGTGTTGACTTAAAGCATATGTTAGTGAAACATGTCTCTGCTTTGCAGACAATTTTTTTACTTATGCTGTGGCAAGCACATTTAAAACAAGCATGGAAAATGTGCTGCCAGGAACAATCCAGCGGTGATGGTAGGTCATTTGGATGACTTAATAGGTCTTTTTTTTTTTTTGTAGCTATCTGTATTAAATCAATGATTCATATAAATTATGCCAAAGGGAGTTAATTGTTATTACATGGTATAAAAAGCTGCCAAACTAAGGGCAAAACTCTCATTGCAGTGCATGAAATAAAATGGAGTTATGTTATGATTGCTGAAATCATAAAATGGCTGAACCTCTCACCCCTACTAAACGGCATGAACTGAAACTGCTGCGATAACGGCAGGAGCGAAGAAATTTTGGAAGCAAAGGTTTGGAGGTGGTGGCGTGTTTGGAGGCTTTGGCACATTTGGAGGTTCTCCAGAACACGCAACAAAAATTGAATGTGAAGTACCCAGCTGAAGGAGAATATTGTACTTTTCCATTGCCCAGATCTGCAGAGGAATTTTGGAATTTAACTTCGTTGGTTCAGTGGGAGTTGAGCTCCTAAATATCTTTGAGGGATTAGGCTGCAGTCTATGTAATATGGTTTATTTCTTATCTCTACAAGAGGGGCACTGCTACCGTTCTCTCTTGCAGAAATGTTATAAAGAAAAATACTTCAGATTTTTTTTTTTTTTGTGGTCAGATACTGTGAAGATGAGGCTATGTAGGTATCTTAATTAGATAGCTATGGGCAGAGTAATAGGCTTGGCTCAGAATATGTTCTTCAGGCACATTTTCAGGGCTGTTTGAAGATGAATTGTAGTTTCTCTGAGAGAGGGTACATCAAGGGCACTTGAGCAGAAGATAGTAAGCTTTGGTGCTGGCCATTGCATGCTGTTGCTTTGGAATATTTCTCACTGTAGTCAATGAAGAGGAAAAAAAAAATTGGTCACATGTTGCTTAATTTCAGTACGCACTTCGCACAAAATTCGACATAGCCCTTTCCTAGGGAAGTGGCATTTTAAATGGAAGAAGGTAATATAATGAGAAGAAAATGTGAGAGTGGAAACACTGACTATTGTATAAAGGAGAATGGGTAAAAAGTGTGCTTTTAGGAACTGTTTGGAGGAAAATCTGGGGTTTTTTTTTGTGCAAGGAAAAGTAGTCTTCAAAGTAGGAGTCAGCATGGCAAAAACAGAGGAGCAGGTGGAAGGTGTAGGGTAGAGAGGGGGTCTGGGGTAGGACAGAGGAGGACAACTGGAGTGGACATGATGATGTGGCAGAGCTGCTGAGAGCAACCTGGAGTTGTTTTGAATGAGTACATGTATTTGTTAGAGTTGATGGGGAAGTTCAAGAGTACCATGACACACTAGAAAGTTAGGAAATGGCATTACCAAAAATGGGGAAACTCCACACTTTCTAGTTACTAAATAATTAATAACGGATCATTTCTGGCCTGCTCAGTGACCTGACTTGTTTGCAAGAAATTAAATGTGTGGGGTAAGGACTAGAGTGCTATTAGGCATGGTCTTTGCTGGCCAGTAGTGGAAGAGTAGATGGTTAAAGTCCTTTGCAAAAGCTGTTACAGAGCTGGAAGAAAGCTTTTTGTTTTTCTCTAATATTAGTAAGAATTTTTTTAATCCATCTGCAGTATTCAAGAAGGTGAAGTACTTGAGTGGAGGGGGTCCCCTATGATCTCTTTAAGAACCGGTGGATATTGCTCTAAATTTTGACTAGCTTTTTCACTGGCACTCCTACTGTAACATCTGCGTGGCAAAGGGAATCAAGTGATGAAAAATTAAGTCTATGGTGACAGAAATTGCTAATGACTTCCAAAGGAAGGAAGGATTGGGACTGCTTTAAACAAGTGCTTAATAGACCCTAGTGAAAGAAATGTTGACTTAATTCGTTTTTAATTGCTTTTAAGATTATTTAAAAGTGAGTTTGTTATTGAAAAGATAAGTAATTAAAGTTCTTGAAAAATTGTGGTGAACTTTGGAAACACCTTTATGGAAAAGCAGTTACCTACTATAAAATTATTTTTATTGCTACCTAATCTGTATGAATAGCTCAATTAATTACTTGATTAAGTGTAGTTCAGTGCAGGGGTGCTGCTCAGATATGTCAACATGTGTATGCTTTGGGTATGATGGAAGACAAAAGATCTGATAGTCAGTTGTTGCTTTAGGAAACTTTATGGATAAGTAAAAAAAAAAAAAAAAATCACTTTGTGAATCACTTTTTTGACCAGAACTCCTTCTCCCAAGACATACGGGACAGCAGAACTGGTTGTAGTTTCTAGAGACAAAAGGGTTGGTAGTAAAATCATTTGGTCAAGGCATAGCTTCTACTGGTAAACCAATGATTTCATCAGTGTAGCTTAGCTGTTTTTTCAAATGGAAATAACTACAGCAAGGAGTCTCTTTGTCAATACAACAATCTGCAAATTGATTTTGTTGTCATGTTTTTGCTGTCATGAGGACAGTGGAGAAAAGATCACAACTCTGCCTTGTGTAGCTATTTAGCAAAACATCATGAAGAGATCAAGGTCTATTCTTAACACGTAATTTTGTTTTGGAGTTTGACTACAAGCCATTAGTTGGCTTTACAGGACAGGACAAAATATGGATAAAACCATCAAAACTGGTGAGAGAGGTATGTGCAGGTCTTGTTCTATTGTTTTCTCTCACTGTCCCTAAATAGAGTATTCTGCTTGACAAATAAATGTCTTCTTTTGGAAAGCATGTCTGTCTTTGCTGGAAACATCTGCTTTTCTCCCAAGAGACAAGCCTCCACTGGGAGACTTCATCCAACATCCTTTGGGCTTGTAAAAGGAGCATCAATGAAAACCAGATTCTAAAACCCAATCATAGAATGGTTTGGGTTGGAAAGGACCTTCAAAGATCATCTAGTCCAACCTCCATGCCATGGGCAGGGACGTCTTTCAGTAGATAGGTTGCTAGATCAGGAGATTCCAAGGATGGAGATTGCACCTCCTCCCTGGGCACTACTTCCACTGCCACTTAACCCCCAATATGAACTTGTTTCTACCTTACACCCAGCTGGAATTCTCCTTGCTGCCACTTGTCCCTGTTGCCTTACTGTGCACCTCGAAGAGTCTGGCTTCGTCTTCTCTGTAGGTACTTGCGGGCACCAAGGAGGATCCCCAAAGCCTTCTCTTCTCCAGGCTGACCAAACCCACCTCATGCAGCCTTTCTTCATGTGCTCCTGCCACCTGACCATCTTGATGGCTCTCCATTGGAGACTCTCTTGTATTGGGGACCCCAGTACTGCTGGATTCCAAGAGCTAGTATTTCAGATGAAGCTTCAAAAGTACCAAACCAAGGGGAATAATAACTTCCCATGCTGTAAAACCCAGGATACTGGCCTTCACTGTTGTAAGGGCACCCTGACTCACAGGCCAGTTCTTGTCTGCCAGGAACCCAAGTCCTTTCCTGCAGAGCTGCTCCCCACCGCATGCTCTTGCGTGGGATTACTCCATCCCAGGTGAGGGACTCTGCAATTGCCTTTGCTGAACCTCCATGAGTTTCCTGTTAGCCCATTTCTCCAGCGTTACAAGATCCTTCCAAATGTTAACAATTCCTCTAGTTTGTCGTTAATTCGGTATGTTTTGTGAACTTCATAAAAAAGTTTTCTATCCTGTCTACAAAGTTGTTGAGAAAGCTGTTAAAATGTATTGGTCCCATTATCATCCCTGAGGGGTGCCACACGCAATCAGCCACCGGCTGGACTTTTAGCCATGGACAACCACCTTTTCAGTCTGACAGGCCAGCCAACTTTCCGTGCATCTTGTAGCCAAATTGGGGAGCTATGAAGGGAACGGGTAGATTACAAGGATATAATGGTGGGAGAGCATGTGGAAATGATGCAGTGGTAGGAAACCACGTGGAAAACCTTGCTGAAGTGCCACCCACTGCGCTGTCATCATACGCAGAGCTGGTCATCCCCCTGCCAGAGGCGATCAGGGTGTGATTGCTGTCATCCTTCAGATTTGATATCGAAAGGCCTTGCACTGATACTGGCCACCTTCCTCAGCATCCTCAGATGTGTCCTGTCTGGTCCTGGGGACTTCTGTGTCCCCGGCTTATTTAATTAGTCCTTAATTTAGTCCTCTATCCTCTATTGAGGGTAGCACCTGTCTCCCCAAACTCTGCTACTAGGCAGTGTATTAAGCCTAATTATTCTGATAGAGTTTGGAAATTTAAGAAAAACCTTCTTCAAAGACAGAGTGTATAAATTGAAGTAGATTAATAAACTAGACTAGAACGTAATGCCATTTTCTGTTCTAAACATAATGAAGTGAAAATCAAGAATGAGTGCATTTGTCTCCAATGTGTATTCTTCTGGATTACAAAATGTAGCAGATGTGGTATATAGCAACATTTCTTTGTAAACTGGCCTGTTTGAAAGACTGGCCTTATAAGAATTAGTCTTTTTAAAATAGATGTAAATATAAAAGCAAACCAGATCTCACTCTGTTTGTTTAAGCCTCTCTTATCTGCTGATGTGTGTTCAGATTAGAGTGGCTGACTTAAATATCTTGAATCCACCCATCCTGCCGCTGTGTTGGCTCCCAGCTCTGCACCTGAATCCTCTCCGGCATTGGAATCCAGAGCTCAACAGCAGCAGGGAGCCGAGCCACACAGGCAAAACGCTGCTGATATTTTGGTAGCAGTTGTCCTTTTACCAATCTTTGGCTCTAAAAGCAACTCGTCCAGTTTTCCAGTGGATTAGACTTTTTTTTTTTAATCAGTAACTGGCGAGTAAGTAAAAATGGGGATGGGATTTGCTGCTTTTTCTAATCTCGCTCTGCCCTTCTAGCTTTGGTACGGCATCCTTCAAACAGGAAAGTGATTCTAACAATATAGTGGAAGAAATGATGTAAAAGGGAGGTGTGGCCCAGGGTGATACTGAGCAGATGAATATTGGTGTTAGTCACTTGTCTTTCTTGCAAGCCGAGACAACAGGATGTTCCTGGAGGAAGGATGATGCCCAGTTTTGCCAGTTTTAATGACTTCCGCACTTTTCTTACATCTCTAGTTCACACTTATATCCTGTATGTAAAAAAAAAAAAAAAAAAAAGGTGGCTCTCCGTGATATTTAATGTGAGTTTAAAGAATCCTTTAACTTCAGAAACTTGTTGCACGCCTTGAGTCGTGTATCTTGACTTTGAGTTTTCATGGATGTGCATGACGTTGCTAGTGAAGCGTGTGTGCATGGGAGCAGTCCCTCTTCACCCTCGTCTTCCAAAAACTCTCTCTCCCCTCTAGACTGGCCAAAGTCATCGCCGGTGATCCCCAGCCTGCCTCCACCAGCCGAACAGGACAAACGTCAGGGGATGGGTCTTTGCTTGCCCAGCTCTCGGCAGGAGCAAGCTTGGGAGGTGCAAGCAGTCCTGGTAGCCTTTTTCTCCTGAGCACCACCAACATGCTGCAGTGTTTGGGGAGACCAGGGGTAAATTTCTGTTTGTGCTGTTCTTTTTGCTCAGTGCAAATTCTCTTGGCTGCATCTTGTATTTTCTTCCTTTGGGTTGAAGCTTTTTTCTTGGGAGTTTCACTCCTCCTCTTCTGCCTGTTCCCATTGCTGGGCTCCCTTAACTGTGCTGGTACAACCCTCTGAGAGGCCATATGGTGAACCAGCTCAGTGAACAGCAAAAAGGGTTATTTTTAACCCAGATCAGTTTACTAATCTGGTTCACTGTACAGCTCCGTAGCAGTCGTGTTGGTACAAAGGCAACTGGCAATTTTTGAGGGGAGGAAAGACGGAAAGGCTCTTCCAACCAGTAACATCCTTGCGATTTCCTGCCATGGTTTCTGCCTTCCAAAATTATTTCTTTCCATGCCTTTATTTCCTGCTAGGTATTTTCACAGATGTTTTGGCTTCTAATTCCTCCAGGTGGATCTCATCTGATTTTTTTTTTTTTTTGCCAATACCTCTGGTTTCTCAGGGTTTGTTTTTGGTTTTTTTTTTTAATGTGCCCTGAGAAGAACTGAACTCAGCTCCATTCTGGATAATCTGTATATATTCATTAACATTTTTCCCTATTCTTCCTTAATTTAGATACTAAATGTGTTAGGCTCTGTGACAAATATCTCTGGTATCCTCTTTATGGTATCTCCTTGTGCCCAACTCAATACCACACCCTTTATTATTATCTTTAAGTTATAGTCCTTTAATTATACTCACTGTGTGAGTAAAGGTGTCTGAATTAACTTTCAGAATGAAGCACTGTCAATGCTTTTCCTAATGTCCAAATAGATTATCTGCCATGTTCTCATTAATCCCTCTTTTGTAATGCTGTGAAGGCTTGTGTTAGAATGTTTTTCTCAGATTTTATTTTATTTAAATAGAGGTAAAGGTCAAACAAGGCTGCTATTGCTGTAAGGTTTACTTTTATTTTTAAGACAATGGCTGCATATATTTTTTTAATACTGAAACTTTCCTATGTTTCCTTTTGAAGGTTGAGTGTTGTCAGTAGTGCAGTAAATTGTTTCCTTCAGTTAATATTAATCTTACATAATTAAATTGTTTTCTTTTGCCTACAAAGTCATTTGTGACTTAGAAACCTCTAAGCGTCTTAGAATGTATATAGAATATATAATTTATAGAATCAGAGTATATAAATTGCACAAGAGAGAATAACTAATCCAGAATCAATACTTAAGAACTGGTTTTGAAAAATTGATGAAAACAGGAGGTAAATAACTTCAACATCTACTTTTGAAGGATTTTTCCTGCTGGAATTAGAAATGTGTTTGTTATAAGGACAAGCCCGATGTACAAGGCTACGCAAGCTCAATGTCAGCCCTCCCTGCTGCCCCAAGGGATGTTTATTCTCTAATCTCAGTCAATTTAATTTTATGTATTGGAGCCCAGAAGATCGCTTTCCATTTTGCTGGGTTTGGATACTCAGAGGGTTAAACAGAAAACGTTGTGGAATAGGATTTAAAGGAAGGTGCCTGGCTCCAGTCAAGCATCATTAGACCTTGTCCAGTTGGATTTTAGTTCCTAATGTTTTTCTCTTCCTTCAAAAATCCCAGTCTCGGTGAATGTCCTGATGGATGGCCGTGCAATTCAAGGGACTCAAGCGGTACGGAAGGTTTTTGAGACGGAAAATTGGCTCATGAGGAAAGGTTTGCAGTGCTGTCCAACTGAATAAAGTTATTTTCTCAGTGGAGAATGCTGTATTTTTGCTCTCCAGCATGTCAGACACTTAGTGAATGTTTTTCTCTTCATTTGATAAGTAGTTGCGGAGTGTATTTTTAAATGAATTATACTAACACTATTTTATCATAACAATCTGCAATCTACCGAGACAGGTTTTTTAATCACCATGTTCTAATTAATTCTTAATTTATTTTATCATCCGTGTACCCAACTCCTACCACTGGAGTCCAGTTTTATAGAAAGAAGAACAAAAGTAATGGATAAAAAAGGGGAATTATAGAGGAATAATTGTAATAAGATCATCATAATGGTGTAGGTACTAAAACAAAAGCAGCAAACTAAATTGTGGTCATAGGAGGGGAGAATAGAATTAAAATGAAAAATATTGTTTCGCCGCTTGAAATACCACACGTAGTTGATGAAGATATTAGGGAGCAAGTTTTCTCACTAAGTAGCTGCAGTAATCTTATAAGGAAATGTTAAGGGATTTAAACTTCTTCACACAAAGAAGAAAGTGGGAGGAGAGGCAGGACTTCAATATGGAGTAGGCTGCAGGAACCCTGTTAGGTTTCTTTGCTCAACTTGATAGAGGCAAATTGCTTTAAAAGCTAGAGCACGTAATCTAATAATTAGGAAATTAGAAGTTAATGGGAAACTTGTGCAAAATCTATTCTACGTGAATTAATGAATTTATTCGGCAAGTTGGGGCAACTTTGGCTCTAGAAAAGGAGTTGACAAGGGTTGGTAGGAAGTCAAACATAGTAAGCAGGAACTGGAAGAGTCTTGACTCTCAACCGAGATGGTTTTCCACTTGCAGTTGCAAAAATCTGGTGTTCAAGCAAAGAAGGCAAAAATCTGTGAAGACTGGAGAGAGAAGGTTTAGCAACATCCTGTACCTCTAAAAAACCCAAGCAGGACAAACGCCTCACCACCAGGAAACAAGCACCTCCCAAACTTGATAAGGCATCCAAGTATCTTCTTCATACGTCTCAGCTGTTTGTGGCTGGCAGTGCCCCTGCCCGTAGAGGGGGGGCTGTCTGGTGGGTGGGTGGGTGGATGAGGACAGTTCCAGCATCTCTTCTAGACCCTTTGATATCCAGATCATAACTTTAAAATAAAAAGAGCAATAATACTTGCCAAGCCTGAAAGACTTTCCTAGCTAGTGAATATTTCTCCTTTTCTTCTTTCCGTATTTCATTTCAGGAAAAACACTAATTTTTTCAGGCAGTCCTACCTACGGTAACGTTGTCAGCTCAGTAACTGGGGGAGCTGGTGCTCTGCCTTTGCTAAAGGAGGTGGATTCTAGCTTTCTATCGCTGTTTGCCTTGCCTGAGCTTGCTGGTGTGAGATCAGCATTTGGCTTCCCGTGGTACCAAGGGATGATGGTGATACCTCTGTCAGCTCTGAAACTGAGCCTGCAAGAGGCTGCCGGGGTGGCAGGAGTGGGAAAAGGAAACCTCGGGGTAGGCAGGGTTGTTTTTTCTGTATTCTTGAAGTCTTTTCTCCCTACTCCCTTTTCTTTCTTGATTCTTTTAATAGGTGGAGCAATAAGCCTGGTTTAGACCTAGAGACAACGAGGAAAAAAAGAATATTAACACTGACGAGGAGACCCCTCTTCTTTCCTAATGCTCTTCCCCAAGGGAGCAGTAATAGTATTTACGTGATAGGGATTTGTGTGCTGGATAACTGCTCCTTTTGGTTTCTAGATGCTTCACGTGAAAGCTCCAGCTAGCTCTTCAGGGAGTGGCACATAGTTTCTTCAGGTGTGTACTGAAGGACTTTTAACATGTTGCCCAGCATTTTTAGAGGGGTAATTAAAAATGCCGTGTTACAATTTAAATGTCCACCCTAGATACGTTGTGTGCCTGCTGGTCTTCAGCACTAAAATTAGTTTATTTCCTTTGCTTGCTTTTTTTTGTTGTTCATCTACAGAGAGGGAAGCTTTTCTCTTCCCTTTCTACCTTCTCCTGTCCTGCATGGACTTCTGCAGATTTAGTCAGCTTTCTGCAAGAGGCTGAGGTTTCTCCAGCTGCTGCTCCTCTCCCGCTGGTTTCAGAGGAGCAAGGTTTGCTGGTAGAACCGCACCAGCACGCTGTACAGGGGGGCTTTGGTGGCATCGTGGGGTTAATCATAGAATCATAGAATAGTTTGGGTTAGAAGGGACCTTTAAAGGTCATCTAGTCCACCCCCCCTGCCGTGGGCAGGGACATCTTCCACTAGATCAGGTTGCTCAGAGCCCCGTCCAACCTGACCTGGAATGTTTCCAGGGATGGGGCATCTACCACCTCTCTGGGCAACCTGTGCCAGTGTCTCACCACCCTCATTGTAAAAAATTTCTTCCTTATATCTAGATAACACTCTTGATGAGTGTGACCCAGATCATGCTCTTGATGAAGGTCATGCCAGCAGAGCTTCCCAATGTTGTGCTATTTCCCTCATGCACCGAAGTTAAGAGAAAGATCCATGTGAAAATAGATTTCTTTTGTGTTTGTACTCATTTAAATGATTTCTCTTAAATTCTGACCATTTGCAACTGGTTTTTGAATGGTGAAGGGGGGCAGTGATGTGTGTGTGTAGGCAGATGGATAGCCTGCATCTCTGTGCAGCTCACCGTAGCTTCTCCCTGCTGCAGTAGCAGCATCCAGTTATTATGAACCTAATCGTTTTGACTTCTGGTCAAGAAAAAACAGAAGAAGGACCAAAAAATCCCCCCAAAAAGGGTGATTCTACTGTCTGTCTGTGTGGCAGCACAATACAAGAAGGTATTGATGTTGTTGCAGCTAAAGAAAAATCCCACCGACAAGGTTAATGGGAGGTGGGTACAGTACTTCTCTCTGTCTCTTTAGCAGCTAGAACGAACAAAAAGGTGAACTTTCTGATAATCCCGCGGCATTAAAGGTTGCTGCAGTACTGTCCTCCTGCTAAATTGAGGTGGTGCCTGGAAACCCTCACGTATTCAGCACACACAGCGGTGTTGGACACGTACAGGGATCCTTTAGTATTTGCTAAGCAGAGCTTATTGACTTCCTTGGCTGTGCAAGTGTAAAGATGTAAAAAGGTTCCAAAACTTGGACTTGAAACAAATTTAGCTATCAAACCAGCTCTGCTAAATGAAATAGTAATGGCAAAGGCATCGAGATTCGAGGTGTAAAAGCAGTGGGAAGAAGTATCGTTGATCCCATGGTTGATGCTGAGCCTGGTGTAGCTGGCAAGGCGTGCTTTTCATAAAATTGCTAAAAGGTGGAGGAAGACTTGGGGGAGGCGGTTTTCTCCACCATTTGCTTGGACACAGATTATTTTCTGCTTCTTTCTTGCCACAAAAGGAGTCATTTGTTTAATTTTACAAAATGTTACTGAAGCTGTTGGAACTGAAACTGCAGCCCACGTCTTCTTGATAAATGACTGTGTGTATTCCTGGAAGGAAGTTAAAATGGGGCTGTGTTATATTTGGTACCTCCTGAAGCACTGAGACTACTTTGAGTACAGAATGTGCTCAAAGAGAGATTAATTTGCCACTGTAGAGCTTGATGTGATGAGATTTGTCAAGTCGTCGTTTCTGCTGGAATTCACTTATGCTTTCCTCTCTCTCCTAAAGATGTTTGCTTATGTATTTTAGAGTTATGTTTTTGAACTGGGGGACCATAAAGGCAAGTCAAAAAGCCTAAAACCAGGATTAAATGCCAAGCAATGAATATGCTTATTATAAGGTGGAAATACAAAAGTCAAGCACCTGTACAACAGGTGGAAATATTACTGAGCCGTTTCCCTGAATGCGCTCACGCTTTTGGTAGCAACAGTGTTGGGATTATCAGGACGTTTGAGCATCAGCAGGTGGGTTTTGACATCTCTCCAAGGATGCCATCTCAGATGATATGGTGGTGGTTTCCTGCAGTAAGCGATTCCGGGAACTTCAGTAAAAATGGAGATTTAGCTTCTTTTTTTTTTCCCCTGTTCATTTCCAGTTTCCTGCTGTTTTATTTGCTGGGCTTGAAGGGCCTCTTGGTGTAACGCTGCAGGGAAAGGTGGGATGGATCGGCACTCCCAAAGAAACTCTCAGTTGTTTTACTGGATTCGACGTTTTCAGCGTCCTGTTTTCTCCCTGAGAGTGTTTTTTGAGTGAATGTAAACTAATACTGGATCAGTGGTTAGAAGCAATGAAAAAATATTTAATGTAAACCTTTTGGTACTGGGTTGATTAAAATAAACAACTGTTATAAGGAGCACTGGTCCTGGTTTGTGAACAGTAGGTTTTCTGTTCCTCTGTATAATGCATAAAGCATGTGGAGCTGCTTGAGAGCTTTTTTTGTGTGCTGTACTTTATTTTGAGGTATTTCGTTTTCAGTTCTCTGAGCTTTTGTGTCAGCTGGGAAGGGAGGGTGTAGGAGTAACGTGTAAAACTTTGTTTGGCCTGTTTAGTCCCAAATCCTGACAAATAGCTAGTTAACAAGTATTTAAATGAAAGCTTGAACTTTGGTTTCTTCCTTTTGAAAGCTGGGAAGATCCTAGTACTGTTTTCATCCACTCCTGATGCTATTTGTTTCTAGTTTCTACGCAATTCTTCAGCAGAGCGTAGGCAAAGCATAGTTGATGTAGACTGTGCAAGACGCTCTGTGTGAGTATTCCACCCAAATTCATTGGGCTGTAGCGTATAGCTGCGGAAAGATTTCGTGTCTTGATTTGAAGGTGCAAATGTTGAATTTCTGCTGTCTTTCTCCCTATACGTATGCTGATGGAAAAATGTATCCTTGGTATTTTTAGGGGAAGGCAAATTGAGATATTTATTTGTAAGAGAGGTGCACTAAATATGCATATCTCTTTGTTTAGCGACAGCGGGTAGGAAACGTGAGTGGCAGACCATTCGCATCACGCTGTCTTTTTGCAGCTGCTGGTCTTGTAGCCAGCTCCCGTATCCCTTCCCTCTCCTCCTTTTATCCTGCATCTCCATTGCTCCTCCTTTTTTGACTGCATTTCTTACATGTACCCATTCCTCCTTTTGCTCTGGTGGAGATAAAGACCACTCTTTGCTAGAAAGAGCCGTGTTTTCTGTCCGACAGGTTTGCCCGCAGAGCCTCACGGGTCTCTCTCTCTTTCTCTCTGTTGGTTGCTGCTGCAGAGTTGTGGAATGCTGTGAAGACTCACTGCCCTGCAGCCGTAGGCAGACTCCTCTCCGGATTATCTCCATCCGAAGGAAGCTCGTATCCAAGAGGTATCAATTCATGTTTTACCTGTGACCTCGAATTGTAGCGCTTGAGTTTAGATACTCCTCCAAACACCTTTTTCCCTACTCCCTCGAGAGGTGGATGCCATGGAGATTGCAAGTGTTGATTAAAAAGTGTTGGTGTTTGGTATGGGTTGGACCCTTGTTTGTATTAAATGAACTTTGGTACAGGATTGCATTACATTTTAAACTAACCAGATAATTTCTGGGTCAAGAAATGCATAATTTGAAGCTCCAGCAACACTGTATGTCTAGCGTATTTTATTGTGTTGATTTATAAAGTTAATAAACCTAAGGTAATCAGCAGACTGGAATAGAACACACAGTAGGTATGTGCTGCTCCTATAAATAATTGTGAGAGTTAGGTTTTTTTTAGTATTTATTAGTCTTAATATCTTCTTAGTAAATAATTTATAAAAGAAGGCAAAAAGTACTTCTTGTGTTTGCTAGCTGGGTTAAAATCAGTGGGCTGGCAAAGGCATGATTCCTGGTATAAACTTCTGTCATTTGCCTGTAGACAGGCAAATTATTTTCTAATAGTTTATGTTGCAGCCTTTCATAAAAGTAAGCTAGAAACATTTTTTTAAAATACAAACTTTGCAGTGTAACGTGGTCTGTAAATTGGTTGGGACCAAGTTCTGCCTTAACTATTTATTTTTGTATATGGTGCCTAGCATTACGAGACCTGAACAGGTCAAGCCCTCTAGGCTATATGTTATAATAGTGGTATAACATGATGTACAGCTTGCTATTAAATATGAACATACCACTTCAGGAAATCTCTGTGCTGCACATGGTTACGGGCTGGAAAGTATGCTGGGCAAATGTCACTTTGTGCCTGCCCTGTGCTTAAATTTTCCCCTAGGTATTCACACTTGGTTGTTGCTGCAGAGAAGACACTGGGGTGGCTGAAGTGTCAGTCTGACCCAATCCAGCTGTTCTTGTATGGAAAAAACAGGGTTGACTTCCCCCCCCACCCCCCTTTATATGTTTTGCTGCTTGCTTAGTAACGTGAACTTTAAATGTCAGCTGCCAGGATACCCACTGAGTGTTCTGCTCCCACTCAAGTCAAATTTGCTGAAAAACAGATGCAGACAGACAACAACAGTGCTGACGGGTGCTCTCTACTCTTGGATCCACCGCACTGCACCGGCATCGAACATTTAGGCATACTGTGACCCTTATCCTCCTGATATTTTAGCACGCAGAAGCTCTCCACCCCTGCTTTGGGAAAAACCTGCCCTGATTAGATGCCTGCTCTTTGGGCACGGACAAAACCAGTCTGTTGTTTCTTCCTCATCCCACCCTCAGCAACTCAACCTGTCTTTGGTGGAATGTGACAGAAAGTGCCAAGCATTTCAGAAAAGCTTTGCTTCGTCCTTCCTTGTGCCAGTCTTAAAGCAGCAATGATGGGCCCCTTTCCATGTCTCTCTTCCCCTTTTTATTGAATATCATGCTAGAAAAAAGGATAAAGGAAAAAAAGGGGACTTTGGTGCTGCTCCTGTCCCCTTTTTCTGCACACTGCCCCACATATCTCCAAGTTGAAGCAATAGTAGGAGACACAGTTGGAGCTATGCTGCATTTTCTGGGCCTGAAACAGAGGTCCAGGGCTGCAAAAGGAAGAGAGGCAAAGCCGAGGGTGTGTATTTGATGGGTTTTGAAGTAGGGAGAAGGCAGAGGTGGGGGCTGAGTCGCTCAGACTGGAGAGTTGGGACTGGCCTTGATGGAAGATCTGGAAGACAAGATGGTTTTCAAATGAGAATATGTTGTTAAGTGTCGGCTTTGCATGAGAAAGAGAGCTTCTGGTCCAAGGGGCTCCTGGTCCAATTCAGCTCCAGATTAAGAGACTTAAGTTTAAGCTTTATGTGTGGTAGGTGTGTGAGCTCCCAGCCTGGTCCCTGGAGATCTCGAGAGTGGAATGGATGGAGCCTGGGGAGATTTGGCTGGTTGTCCTCTTCAAGCTGATGGGAGTTGCTCTCCAGGCTGTGACTGCCCTGCTTGGGATCTCCACCAGCCATTTCAGACATTTATTTTTCGTGTGTCTTTATCTTGAATTGAACCTCCCCCTTTTAGACTCATGATGCTAAACAGTGTTCAGAAATCAAAAGGTGGAAGAAATTGAGTTAAACTCATGAACCTTATAGCAGCCTTCCAGTACCTGAAGGGGGCCTATAAGAAAGCTGGAGAGGGACTTTTTACAAGGGCATGTAGTGATAGGACAAGAGGCAATGGCTTTAAACTGAAAAAGGGTAGATTTAGATTAGATATTGGGAAGAAATGATTTATGATGAGGGTGGTGAGGCACTGGAACAGGTTGCCCAGAGAAGTTGTGGATGCCCCATCCCCGGAAGTGTTCAAGACCGGGGTGGATGGGGCTTTGGGCAACCTGGTCTAGTGGAAGGTGTCCCTGCCTATGGCAGGGGGGCTGGAACTAGATGATCTTTAAGGTCCCTTCCAACCCAAACCATTCCATGATTCTATGATTCTGTGAATGTGTGTGTGCCCGACCTCTTAACTTAGTTTACTTAGGTTAGGTTATTTCCTGCTCGGGAAGTACCTCACTCCCCCAAATCCTAAGTGGAATTCCAGCAATTAAATAGTTAATCACTGTGTTCGTGTAAAATCCATGTGTATCTAAAAATAGCTCTCTTACCTGTGTAATGGTTTGGTTTGATGTGAATATTTTTAAATGTGCTTTTACATTAGGCTGGCTTTTATACAGTGTGTGTGAGTGGAATTTGGCCTGTGTTTAACTGGGCCTGGACTTTATATATTTGCTCCATTCACCTCAACGTTTCTGAACTCATATGGGAAATTTCTGATCTTTACTCTCCTGACCATTTATGCCAGTTTGGTGGGGTCCATTTGGTGGTCTTCATTGTGCTGGGAATGCACCAAATCCAGAGCTGAAGTGAAGCATCTTGCCAGCAGGTGATGGCTACTTCTCTGCTGTTGGGGCATGACTACCTCACTTAGTGATTTTCTTTTCTACTGCATGCGCAAATCCTTTGTTCACAGATCTTAAGTTTTCTTGAATTGCCAACTCTGTTTTGGAGAATAAATTTCCTTTCGGAGAACGTATGATATGGATGATGATTTCTGTCAAGCCAAGTTATGTGCTGCATCCAGCTCTGGGGTCCCCAGCACAAGAGAGACATGGACCTGTTGGAGCCAGTCCAGAGGAGGGCCATGAAAATGGTCAGAGGGCTGGAACACCTCTGCCATGGAGAAAGGCTGGGAGAGTTGGGTTTGTTCAGCCTGGAGAAGAGAAGGCTCTGGGGAGATCTTATTGCGGCCTTTTAATATATAAAGGGGGCTTCTAAGAAAGACAGAGACAGACTTTTCACCAAGGTCTGTAGTGACAGGACAAGGGGCAATGGTTTTAAACTGAAGGAGGGTAGGTTTAGATTGGACATAGGGAAGAAATGTTTTACGATGAGGGTGGTGTGATGGTGAAAGAGATTGCCCAGAGGAGTTGTGGATGCCCCATCACTGGAAGTGTTCAAGGCCAGGTTGGATGGGGCTGGGAACAACCTGATCTAATGGAAGATGTCCCTGCCCATGGCAGGGAGTTGGACTAGATGATCTTCAAAGGTCCCTTCCAATCCAAACCATTCTGTGATTCTATGTAGGTCCCAGGATCCTTATGAGACATCATAGGATTATTTGATGAGTGAAGGGAGATTCTGTTCCCTCGTTTCTGGTGGAGTCTAATGATGGTGATATTAAGAACAGTGGTTTATGTTCCCTTCTTTCCTTTGGGTCATGTTTAGAGGAGGGAAATACGTCATATTAGAACATTGTTAATGTTTTAAAATGTAGCCTTCTAGCTAGTCTGAACGTGTTGTGGGTTTTTAGTGTGTGTGTTTGCGTGTGCTCATGACACGGCTGTGTCAGTGAACACCCTTCTGAGTCAGGAGCTCGCTGCTCCTCCACGCAACTTGGAAAATGTGGGCAGAAGTGTGGCTGTGTCTACACTGTAGCAGTGTGTAAGTAGATGAAGCATAAATTGGGGTTCAAGAATATTGCTTATTGCTTCAGAGCTCTTTACTGGGGAGACGTTTCAGGCTCACATCTTGAGAGCTGAAGCTGATAGCTGGCGAGAGAACAGCTGAGGCTCTTAGCTTGAGGTTGCTGGTTTTCTGATTCAGATGGTGGGCTTGAGGGAAGAAGCAGCTTACTGTTGTCTGTGGGGTGTATAGGTTTGGTTGTGAGGGCAGGTCAGAGGGCCCATGTTTTCCACCATACCACATCACTGAATCTCTGCTGGGTGTGTGACGTGCTTGGACATTTCCTAAGGATGCTCTTGCAGCGAGCGGGAACGGCTGCCTCGAGAGCTGAACTCTCCAACGTGTTTCTTCTGCTCTTCTTGCTTTTGGTTTTACCCAGCAACCTCTTGCCATATATTGGAAGAAGCAGGAAAGTGGACATTCTTGGTCCATAGAGGGGAATGTAGGTACTCTTCTTTCTCTTAAGCTGTGTCTCCTTCATCTTTACACACAGTCTGAGAGTCATGGAGCAGCAAGGCTCTCTTAAACGTACCTCAACTGAGACTGTTCCAAGTCCCACAAGGTGTTGGATGTTGGTTGGATTCCCTTTCTTCCTTCTCTCCCATGCCAGTCACAAATATTATAGGATTTGGAAGGCTTTAGGATCTGGAATTACTTTGCCTGTCCTTGCTTCACTTCCTGAGAAGACTTTTGTTCCTTTCTGAACATTACTACAATGAAAGGAAAGGACACCCCCCCCCCCGATATACCTAAATATGCTGTAACATATCACACAGAGAAACTCCTTCCCTGCATAAGATGACGAATTTATAAAGATTAATGACCCCGCATTTCATCCTAAGTAGCATTCGTGCAAATGCTTCTCTTAGTTGGGTCTACTCCCTTAAAAAAATCCTCTTTTAATGTTTTTGCCTCAGTATTTCGCGGCGTTCAGGGTCACCAGCTAATCACACACCCATGAATGTGACTGCGGGTCCCCAAGCTGGGCTGTGTCACTTCCCATACCCACCGCAGCTCTCCAGGTGAAACCTGCGGTGTCCTTTGCCTGTCTGTGGTGCATGATGGATGCTGTGCCACCGGGATGCATTGTAATCGAGTGTCAGGATAGGAACATCACCCTGAACATCCCACGATGATTAGTTTGGGGTGTAGAGGGATTATTTTATTGACAAAGCGGCTTCATGATTCTTTATGGCTCAATACTGCTGATATACAGTAATTGTTAAAGGAATAAGGAGTGAGGCATCGTTAGGAAGATGACATTTCCCATAACAAGGAAAAAAATCAACTCTCAAAAATGATTTAAAAACAAAGGAAGATTTTAATAAGATTTATGGACATCAGCAGCAGAGAGGATCTCTGACACCAGACTTTTCAAGATGCTCTGGACTGACTTTCTACTTTTTATCTATGAATTTATATGCATATCAAAGTGTGCCATAGATACTGCCCTGAGGTATGTGCAAAGTGCCCCAAAATACTTTTCCTCTGTCTACTCAGCCAGAAAGACGCAGTTAGGATCTCTTTTCTTTCTCTGAGCCTACGATGTGAGCCATATCTGCATCTCTTCTTAAAAAAATATGTATGTATCTTAAAAGCTTTGTGGCCTTGACTTCTTTTTGGACTGAGGTTTACCATGTGGGTATCTTTCTGTAGCCCTGTGATAGCTGCTTCTCTTAGAGGCCAGACTGGTGTCCAGCAGATTTGCAAAGTGAAAGTCCCAACCGGCCGCTGCACGGAGAGCAAAATGGATTTCAGAAACAACACAAAAACGGAGATCTGTGTTTCCTGACGAGGGGAAGAAACAAAACCCTAATGAGAACTCTTCCAATGATTCATCGAAAAGAGTGCAGCACGCTACAGAGAAGCTGCAGAAGGGCCTTGCCAAGTGGGCGATGGTAGGAGATCTACTTGAGGACCGATTTTCTATTCCTGCCGAAGAAGTGCAATAGCGCGCTCAGTTCTTGCAGCCTCTGTGACTGAGATGAGATTACAGGGGAACATCCAGTATGTTCCCTACTCTGCAGTGCCTGCCCGCAGTGTTTGCTCCACATTTCTGCTCTTACAAAAGCCGTGCTGGAAGCAATGGCCTTTCGTTCGGATGTATAATTTACTACCTCTTCCCGGTGTGCCAGCCTTGTTTGTATTGATAAATGAATGTTCTCTGTGTACAGCCTGCAGATAATTCTGCTCATCGAGTACAATGCTGCTAAATATACCTGTTTCTGATTAAGTGCATTTGAATTTGTGAGTTTGGTTAATAAGCTACACCTTTCACAGATTCTTTTGTTAACTCATAAAAGCTGCATGTTCTGATTTATAGTGCCAAAAGGGGTAAACTGACATTAAAAGCATTAATTAGTCTTGGTTGACTGCACAAAGAATAGAGTTGGTGTGAGCCAGCTTTTGATTTAGCCCTTTGTGGGCCTTTGATTTTTGCCTAAGCTTGTTAAAGGGTCTGTATCTCTGGCTTTTTTGTGCTAGATTGTATAATTAGAGTTTAGTGTGAAATACAGTGATTGGGCTTGAAGAGCAAAAGCCCTGTACAATTATAAGCAATAAAGTTATAAAGCAATTGGCCAGAACTTTACATATATTTTAATAGAGAAATGTTCTTTTTAACATGTGGATGTGATAACTTGATATTGTTAGATTTGCAGTAACAATGTCCAGAGGATTTGTTGTAAGCTGTGGGTACCCTTGGTCAACCTCGGAAAGGATATATTCTCAAGAGCCTTGGATTTGCCCGTTGTGCGGTACTTCAGCAGCACGTGAGCGTAATAGAAATTTTGTAAACTGCATCGCAGATAGCACTGGTGTTCTTTGTTTTCCACTACATCTTCACCCATTTCGTACAAGCTAATAGGAAAAAAAATCTAGACCTTGCAGCATTGCCTGGGTTTTATACTTGGAATTCTTACATTATAACATTTATGAGAGTATTTCAGTATATGGTAGTTTGTGTAGCACCCAATTCTACCCATCTATTCTCCACACAGAAGTTTGAAAATTAATTGAAATGCAAATTGTAGGCTAAGTTTTTTTTTTTAGTAGACCTTCCATAATTATGCTTGACTGCAAAAAAACAAAACCACTGGTATAATTTTGATAATTGCCTCTGGTTTGTTTGTGAATTAAGATTTCCCTCTGTCCGTATGAAGTTTCTTTCTGTCTTAGATATGTATCACATTAACTGCTCTATGAAAAGAATGTTGGACTGGGTTTCCATCCAGACTTGCTAATGCTTGTGATTAAAGAGCCAACAGTTGCCCAGTGTGGCACCTCCAATACTGCCTTCATTTCCTTTCTACGATAGTATGTACTTCTTATAACAGTTGGCTGTGGGCACGTGTGATGTTGCTAATGGTGACCCACTGTAGACATGTTTTTTAAGCATGCAAATATCCAGCTAATCCAGAAGATTTTGAGTCCTTAGACGAGGGAGAGTGGTGCAATACATCTGAAGCTCCTCGGCCTAACAAAAAGTCTTCTTTGGTTTCCTGAATATTTTGTATGTGTATAGTGACATACTGATATCTTCTATTGTAATTTGTATTTTAAAAGGTGTTTGTGCTGTGAAGGTGTCTGCCGTTCTCTGTAGGCCAGTTCAAGGTCTGGCAGCTTTGAAAGCGTAATAGCGTATGCTTTTCCCTCCTCTCACCATTAACTACATCAGTAGAAACCCAATACCAACTGGAGACCTTCTCTGCAGGTAGATGTTAATGATGGCTTTTTTAGAGGGTACCACGGGTCGCTGCTGGAGAGATCCTCCCGGCTTCTGCTGGGGTTAGGACACAGTGAGAGCTGTCATCTCTCTCCAGATACCCTCGTGCTCGGCTCCTAAACCTATGGTGTACCGTTCAGAACGTGTCCACATGCTACCTTTGGCCCCATAGCCGAAAGCTGCCGGGCTATGACCACACTTTGCTGTCAAGGTGCTGCCTTTTTCCAACCCTATGGAAAATTCCCTTCTGTTTTAAATAACCAAGTTTCAATAAGTGAAGGTGGAAAGGGACCTCTGATTTTTGGCATTTTAGCAAAGTTGTAAGGCAATGCTAGGATGGGTTTGGGGATTTTCTATCATCTTCCTCTTGTTCAGAGTCCTTGCTTGAATCCATTTATGAATGGAAATGGAAATAGAAAGCCATTGCAAAGAATTGTGATTATTGTGATTATCATTCTGCCTGGCCCAATAAAGGGTTGGGGTTAAAAATAAACCTCTATTATTTGTTAAATGACAAATTAGGATTGTCTTTCTCTTTTTTTTTTTTTTGACAAGTTTTAATTTAAAAGTCAGAGAGCTGTACAAATTGTTAAATCGCTGAACATTTAACCAAGTGTCAAATTTTGGGTATCCGGTACTACATCATGGGTTTCCAGGTTCTTTATGGAGATAATATGACAAAACAGATGATGCATGCGGGTCCTCAGAAGCTCTGCATTGCCGTGTCCTCTGCAGCAGAACGATGGTTTGCACCTCTCAGTGAGACTAATGATGAGACCTGGTACTAAAGCTTCAGCTTGTGCTTAGGGGGGATTTTTGTGTTTGCTCAGAGACGGATGCAAAAAGAAGCATTTTCAGAGGAGGATGTTGTAATTAAAATAAAAACCATGGCCTGCCCAAGTACATACCTGTGTTAGTGCTGGCAAGTGCATGTGCTGCTTCACCACCAAATTACTCTTTTTTCCTGAAGCATTTTTGCAAACAGTTGCCTGCTGAGTATCATCCTCTTGCTCATTATCATCATTGTTCCCTCTTGCTCAGGCTTTTTCTTTCATAATATAAACAATTTCTAATGGTTCCTTCCTTCTCTGATATCAAATAATGGCAAAAGAGAAAATTAGTAATATTTGAAGACTTACTTGTCATGAGGCAGGCTGAGTTTTATAATGAAAACGATTGCTTCTTGCCTGCTCAGTTAGACGTTAATGATAATTTGTCATCTCTGCAATATTTGCTTTTCAGAAAGAGTTTAAAGCATATGCTTCTGCTTCAGATATTAAGTTTGCTCATGATTATTAGTGTAAGACAAGGCATGTGATATGCTATGGGGACAGTCCAGAGAAATTTCCCCTTTCCTGGGAAGCTTGTAATCTAGAGTAGAAGAGGTGAACTAGGAATTTGGTCTCATTTATTTGAGTTTGGGGAAAAGCCGGTCTTTAACAGGCATGGGGGGAACATGGTAGGTCAGAAGAGGACTGTGCGGGCAGGGCAGGTAGAGGATGTGGGCAGAAGAACAGCAAGGAGGTCCTAGGATTGAGTCTTGGCAGGAAGATGCTTTTATTTTCATAAGCCTTGTAAACATTGCTAACCTAATTTCTTCAAATATATTACAGACCTAGGTGGTAGGGAAGGCAGAGCAATTCTGCAGGGAGTTTAGTTTTAGATTCATTTAGAATCGGGAGTTAGGCTTAAAACAATGATTAGGATTTAACCATTTCTTTTCAAATCCTGATATCCTAGAGAAAAGGGCTTATGCCTTACACTCTCTGTGTGAGCATTTCCATTCTGCAAACTTTGGAAGTCTGATAAGGGAAGGAGAAGTCTCGGAGATGATTAAATTCTTCTAGGTCTCATGAAAATACTGCAAGTTAAAGGAAGAAGACTTTCTGTAAGTGAGTAAAGTGGCAACACGTATTCACACACCAGGTGCCAGAAAATCTTCAGTGATCTGATAAATGCCCTGTCACGGAAGAAGCTTTGTTTTGCGTTTCCACTTGACCAAAGTCAATCGATGTGAGAAACAACTCCATGGGAAACCACTGCTCAAGGAGCTCCATGTTTTCTATTTTCTTTAGGGGGGATAGGGGGTGGCGTCATTGAATCATTTCATCATACATCTGAAGCTTTTTTTCTCTAGGGAAAAAGGCAAAAGAATATTTTGAGTGATGAGGTAAGATTATGAGAGTTAGGAGTGGGGTAGTTGCATGTCATTTCAGAAGTGTTGTATCTATTCAAAATACACTCTCCAAGAAACCTGAAAATAGGCATTACTCTTTCCTTTCCTGCAAAAACCCAAACTGAGACCTGCTGCTTGGCAGTTTGTCCAGTTGTCTTCAGGAAAGGGTAGTGGAAACAGAATTTCCAGAATTGTGTTTAATGGGTTTAATTAGAGTGGTGAAGGGATTAGGGAAGACTGGAGGCAGGATTAGGAAGCTGTTGGAACAGGTCTTAGACAACCTAGAGAGAGGGGAACTCTCTCTGCCTTGCTTTTGTTTTTGGTGGGGGTTTATTTACTTATTTATTTGAATTAAAACCATTTGGAAAAATTTGGTAGCATGTTTATGCCCTAGAAGAAATCCTATGTATGTGTTTGAATGGCTAAATATAGAAAATGAGACATCTGGGAATCCAACTATGCACCTCGAGAGGTGATGGTGGTTGTAGAGGACTTCGGAGTATAGAGTTGTAAACATCCTCTGCATATTCAGGGAAATGGAAACTGCCTTTAAACTGCATTTTTAGCAAAATTGGTTCCTAACAGCAACACAGACAGATCTAAAATAACAAATATCTTTAGCAGCACACAGATATTTAAGAGCTGGTTCTTCCCTCACTTACCTGTCAGTTTGTTTAGGCTCCAAGTTTGTTTCTCCTGCTGCAGTTGATAACATCATTAGCGCTTGAAGCAGGGTAAAGAATGCGGCTCCTTGATCCGCTGCAGTCGCTGTTGATACTCCTGCGTGGAGAAGCAGCAAAACGCTTCGGGCCCGAGCTCAGGTTCTGACAGGTAAAAACATTTCCATTTGCTTGAAAGAGCTGCATGCCCTTCTGTCTTCCCCGAACGCATCTGAGTCCTTGGGGCAGTGAGTTGCTGCCGTCTGCGTTGTTTGGCGGACAGATTTTTGGGTAAGAATGAAAGCCTTTGAGCTTCTATTTTGTTTTTCACTCTCAGTCAGCACATCCTTAGAAATAAGTCCAGGGTGTTGGGACCACTGGTGCGCAGGGCATCGTACCGTGTGCCGGTACAGCCAGGAAAGTGTGAGCCCATCATCTCTTTATGGCCGCAGCCTGAGGATGGTTATTCACAGCTACCACAAATGTTTTGGTCTTTGACTTGCCATCATTTGTTTTCCTTCCCCACTTGAAGGAAGTGGTTCTTTCCAGTATGAGAAGCATTAAATTGACTCAATTACTTTGTTTGCTGAAGTAGCACCTTGAAGTGAATCTTTGAAGTTTCTTATATGATCTGGGATTCAATTAGACCACTTTTACCCAGCAGTCTCATAGCAGGGATTTTATTTGGGAGAATGTCTCTAGCTATTTCAGCTCCAACAAGTATAAGCAGCCCTTCCTTCAATTTTAAGGCTATTACCTGCTCAGATAGTGCAGTAATTGAGGGAGTGGAATCATACCGATGCCTAATAAAAACAAGTTCAAGCTTTTGTGGAATCGATTCAAATACAGGAGAGGCCCTCCTTCTTGAAAACTTTATATGAAGTCCACTCTGTCTTTCCTCCAGAGATTTGTGCTTAGATTGCTGTTTTCAAGTTGAGATGTTGAATAACCTAATAATGCCAGCTATACAAAATATTTAGCTGTTTTTTTTTAAATACATATATATTATTTTAATATAAGGGGAAGGAAGGAAGGAGAAAGCACCTTTTAGTTCTGCTGGTTTTGATCCTAACTCGCACGGTTTTCAACATTCACTTTTAATACTTGACTTGTGCTTGAGCATACAGACGTTATGGGGTCATCCGTGGTATCAGCAGAATCTCGCTGGTCAGCTTTTTGAAGCATGTCTCTAGTGTTAAGTCTCAAACTGGAAAGGTAATCCCCTCTGGAGTCTTGACCTACTCTCAAAATTACTTTCTCCTGCTCTTTTGAGCCTTTGGGTTCTATTCGAATGTTTTTTTCCTCTTCATCAAGACAGCTTGCTTAATTGCTGTGACTGCTAGGCAGAAATCTTACTCTCCTGTCTTACAGACCTCCTTTTCTTCAGTTCCTTCATAATAAAGTAGTTTCTGGAACAGGGCCAGGCCTTTAGCCCAAAGTGTCTTCTAGCTTTCGTATCAAACGATTTCTGTCCTAATCCCTCTTCCCAAAGACAAAGACGTTGGCACTGTCTAGACATTGGCGTTCAAAAGATTTTATTTGCTTTTTCCCATGTGTTAATGCAAGGCTGAGGGTTCCCTTTTTCTCCTTTTCATCCCACATAGTAGTCCCCAAAGTTTCCCAATCTACCGTTGCTCGATGGATGAAATCCCGCGTACAATTTGGGACAGAAACGTACAATTTGGGAGTGGGTGGTCTGTGCCCCTTTGGAGCAGAGACAGTGAAACAAGATGTGATGAATTCTGGCTGGTGGTCCTCGTGGTGTACGGACCGAGTGTTTGTCATTTAAAATATCTTTTTTTTCTTATCAAATGCTGTATTCAGTCACAAGATATTACACAACAGCTGCCAGCTCTTCTTAACCTTTTATACTTCTTTAATGGCTTACTTAATGCAACAGCCTTTCCTTGGGTCCACGTTGTACAGCGTTTCAGTGGGGGAGTGGATCCTTACAAGCTACAGATTTTGAGTAGGAAAAGCTAACGACTTAGCTGGTCTCCCGGTCCTTTGAAATTTTCCTTTTACTGATGGCAGGTTTTGACCTTTTTTTTCTTTGGCAGTGTTCTGCTGGGAAGTTTAGCTAATGAGAGATCATTAGGATCCTATTTACCCTTGGATGTGGTCTAGATATGTAATGAAGAGGAGGTCAGGTACAAAAATGGGAAAACTGAAGACAAATTGGTAGAGGAGCAAAAGCTGCCTTAAGAATATTGTCACAAATTCTTTTTGCCCGATGTTCTCCCTCATTTTGGAGGTGGGTTCCTTACGCATATTTATTTTCCATTTTTTATGTTAAAGTGTGGAAATGGTGGTCTCCACTTCAACCAGAACAGCCGCTGCATTCTCTTGCAGATGTGAAAGGCTTTTCCCGGTTTGTCAACCTCCCTGAGGAACTATGCGTTGGATCCGTGAAGGTGCTGGCCATGGCTGGCACGAATGTGCAAATAAGTGAGATGATGCTCTGAGAGGAAGAAATGTAAATAGGTGAATTAGAAGTTTAAAGGCTGCAGTTAACGTAGTAACAATGTAAATGGGAGAAAACCAAACAAACTTGAGGCCGTCTTGTGTGCCTTTTGCTTGTCTGTCAGTCTTTCTGGATGTCACAGCTGGGGACAAGGAGAAACGTTGTGTTTTGTGTCTTGTATACAGCTGACTGTGTAATTTTTAGTCAAAAATAAAAGACAGTTTAACGTCAAGATTGCAAGTTCAAAAAGCATCATGGGGCTGTACATCACTAACCGCACTTTCATTTTGTTCTATATATATGTGGGGCCTTATCAGCAATATTTCTGTCCAGGTTTCTCTCCCTCTAAAACCACCGTTCATTTTGTGAAAGGTGCCTTGGTCTGAGGGCTAGGGCAATTCTAGGGGAATTAATTTCTTATAACTTTAGCCAACTAAATGTGAAGCACCTGGTTTCTTGTCTAGGCTCCTCTCATAATTCGTGGGGACACACAGACATCTGCAGCAAATGGTCATCCCACCTGCTATAGACAGTTGTGTTAAAATGGGGTGAATTTGCCTTTGAAGTTTCTTCCAGTTGATGGAGGACATCTGGACCACTAACGTAGCTTAGATACCAAAAATTTAAATGGAGATAGTTAGGGAAGATAAGCAGTACCCTGTGAGTCTTGCCTGTGTTGGTGCCTACTGTTGGATGTGCTTATATAAGATATTTAATTAAAATTAGTCTTCTTTATGAGAACCTAAACCAAGTATTGTAGATCAAATGCTCTATCTAGGAACTGTACATTGGCTTTCAACCTGTTTTGGGTGGCCAGTATCCTATTTCTCTTTTCTTAAAGGGGGCACTGAGAGGACTTAGATGTTGTTCAAGGAAGGAAAGCTGATCATAAAAATAACTTCAGTGCGCTATCCTCCAAAAGCTGTACAAGACAGATCTATTACCATAGTGTAAGCTGCAGTCTTGTTTCTGAAGGGACTTCAAAATAGGCATTTTGGAGTCGATCATGGCAGCACTCTACATTTGCAAAGATGCTATTGCCTTGTCTATGTGCAGGTCAGGTTTCTTCAGCAAAAATGCCTGGAAAAGAACTGAAGAATTTGCTATTCATCACAAGTTAACTATAAAATGGTTTGTTGATGGGCTGTGGGGGTTGTTTCACAGGTACTGCTTGAGGATTATTTTTGTCAGTTCATTAAAGGTTTTGATGGGGATTTACAAGCTGATAGCTTTGGTTGCTCTGGTGGACTTGGTTTCGGGTTACTAAATATTTTGCATTTAATGTTCAAATAACGTGGGATTTCAGAATCGGTAGCCAATTCTCTTGTTGATTTAAAAAGGATTATAGGCAGAAAGCTTACAGACTACGGAAAGTAATTGAGTGTAATGATGTTGTATAGGAAGACCACTGCAGCTTGTTTACCATCACTTGCTTCCTTTGATGCCTCCCCTCCATTTAGCAGCCTCTCCGGCAGGATTGATAACGCCGGCATCTCACCGGAGCATCCTCGGACTCCCTTCCCCCAGCTGCCGGCGTGGAGGAATGGCGAGTTCTCCTCGTCAGCAAGCCTGCTCGTTGCCTTCCAGAGCTTCTCGCTGTAATTCAGTTATGAATCATTGCTTTATTTGTCATGTCAAGCTCCAGCAGGACGGTTTAAAGTGCTTTTAGTCGGCAGTAATTTGAGGCACTCTGCCAAACCGTTCAGTTGTTGTCAGAGCTGGCGGTGGCTGCAGCTGATACGATGATAAAACGCGTCCTGACTGCAGATTATTGCCGCGGTGGCAGGAAGGCTGTTCATTTTTACATGTGGCAGGCAATAAGAGCTAATTAACAAGCGTATGAATTTGTTGGGTTTATCCCTGGGGATTACAGAGTGGGTGTAGGTATTCAAAACCGTTACTGGATATATTTTACTGTCTTTTATGTTTTTAAAAATTCATTTGCCTGAGTGTTATTTTACGCTAAAAGTGTATCAGCAGAATATGGGTCTCTGTAGTGCAGTCAGAATATTTTCTACACAAGAGGAAATGTGTATTAAATTATTCTCCTCAAACAGAAATACAACTTGCTTGAAGGGGGAAAAAAATCTTTTTGCTACCTTAAAGTAATTTGTTAGGGAAAAAATTACTTTTTTTGTAGGGAGGTTTTGTGTCTGCAGGATCCCAGCTGAATGCCATGTAGGAATCAGCTGGTGCTAATGTTGATTTAAAAAAAAAATCAGAATTGCTTGGGCACAGGAGGTTATCAGTCAAATATTGTTTAGATGTTGCTTTTCTGATGTGCTGCCTTTAATACCTCACCGAGAGGTGTAGATGAGCAATAGAATAAGTAGTGTGGGCAACAGTAAAATCATTACTTTTCTGCTGATCATTTAACGAAATCAATTTATAGTAGGAATATCTGTGTTCATAAAATGAGAGGAAAAAATTATCCATACACATATGTTGTTCTTGTTATCATCTCGCCGCCGATGCAAGGAGAGCGTTGCAGGATGCCTTGCGGCTCTGCCTTTGACTGTATGTGTTTTTTAAAGAGTTCCTCCTCCTTTCTGCTGCTTTGATTCTGCTTTTTCCTTTGAAAGCCAGACATGTAGCTGAACCTTCAGTTCTCATTATCATTGTCATCTTTTGTGTCCATCTTTTTTTTTTTTTTTTTTTCAATCTCACCTGTGAAATAGGTGTGGTTTTAAAAATGAAAACCCAAATGCCAGGTTTATGATCAAGTTTTTGTATCGCTCTGCCGTGGCTCGCAAATGAGTGTCAGCCTCAGAATGGACACAAACGGGTTTACTGGCTCTTAAATGTTTTTGCAGGATGATAAATTTAAAGCAGGGGGAATTAAAATGTAACGGTAATGCATCCAAGAAAGGGCGTCTCGCATCTGGAGGAATCGGTTGTGTCTTGCTGGAGCTGAGCTACAGGCAATTTTATGAGAACCAAATCAGAGCTTCAAATGCTGCTGTCCTCTCATGTTAGCTTTTTGCCAGTAGTGCAACCCGCTCAAAATAACACACCGAAGCACCTCATGTTCAATATTTATACTTGGGAATACTCGGTATGGGATGATGTTACGTGGTTGGGTTTTTCTGTGTGGCTGTTCTCCTGCCTCCCAAAGTTGAATATGCTGGGAGCTCGGCAGGTTGTCATCTCAGGCTGAAGAGTAAGGCATGGCTATGAAAACCTTCAGACTTAGTATCTTCAGGAAGGAAGAATTATAAGGGAAGAAATGTGCCTTTTCTTGGTTAGGGTTAGGGTGCTGCCCAGCCTAACTGGGCAGTAACATCTGAAGGGGGCAAACCTGCTCTTGGAGGTCCCCTGCCTGTCCTCCGTTCCTCCCCAAGCTCTTCGAGGCAACGACAGGTTTTATGCAGTGACAGATTTAATGCAGAAATGCTGTTAATTTCTGAAAAAATGAAGTGCGGTGCTTAATGCATTTTTTTTTATAATCAGTCCTTTATCTGGCCATTTGATTTTTATTGCGTGGATGCAAAAATTGCAGCATTCAATGAAAGATTCAAGAAGCCCATCACAAGCGGTTTTGGAATAACCTGCTTCTAGGACATCCTTTTAATACATTTTATTTGATGTTTATGAGTCCTGATATTTTAGGTTTTTCACCTTTAAAACATGTGCGTGTGTGTGTATGTGAATTAATTTTAAACTTCAAATCTCTTCTTGAATCATACTAAGCTTTTGCGCGCAGTGTTTAGTAGTGAGTTTTGCAAACTTGGAGTAAATTGCAATTGAATTTTACTTTGTTCTCTTACCCCTTTTTCCTGTAGTATATGGGGGGGTAAATAGTGACATTTAATTTCATTTCTCATATTGCCTTTTTTTAAGATACTGCTTTCATGCATGGTATTTTTCTTTTGAATTTAAACCGATGCAAACCTTTGTTTCTTTACCTGGGTAAATTTTTCCTAGCATCCAATGAATCTCATCAGCCACTTGACGTGGAAAAGGAGAAGAGGTAGGAGAGAAGGGAAGGGGGAAATGTGGGTGCTTTGGGGGTCAGTACATTACGCAGCTTCTCTGGTTGGTGATGTTTGGCTTCTTTGTGCTCCCTTCTGTATTCTTTATCCAGTTCTTGTCACCATTGCTTAATATCTTCATATTTTGATAAACCTTTTGTGAAATGATTAGAAAAAATATAATTGAGCCCTTTATATTTGTTGTCAGCTGCCAATGCAACCCAGTATTATGTAGGAGGATTATTGCCTCTGTGTTTGAGAGGCTGCCTGAATACTTGACCTTGAAAGCAGCTTGCACTCAGAGGTGCAAGGGGGTGGAAGGGCAATGAGATGCAGTGTCGTTCAGGGGAATTTTCCCTGCCGTGCACATCGCTGTCCTGCACCGATTACCCCAAAATATCCACCTTTCATGAGCACCTTGGACATTCGGGTGTCTAGTCGAGCAGCAGTGTTGTGCATACGCTAGCATGCTCAGTTTGCAGAGATTTCGGAAGATGCTGCTACCCAAGTCGTTCCTGCATAGCTGAAGTCCTCATTATATATAAGCGGGATATATTATTTTATTCAGTATACACACACACTACCTTGCATTTCTCAGCAGATGATTTCACTGGCTGCACTTTCGTGAGGGCTCTCTGAATCTCCCAACTTAATTATGACTATTATGAATCATTTCATCTCTGAAAACATTACGGTATCTCTTTCGCTCTCTTTTCCAGTTTTAGCGCCGTGCACGAAATACTGCTGGTCCTTGCAAAGGATCTTGGAGCACCTCGCTGTTACCGTTTTGGAAGCCTGAAAATCCAATATTTAATGCTAGGTTTCCTGTAGCTTAGCTGCTCTCTAATCCATGACAGTGCCTTTTCCTCTTATCCTGTAACTTTAGTTTTTTAATAGTGTCTTGCTTTTATTAATAGCTTTTTGAGGTTGTCCCCCCCCCAGTTATGGACTCTTTAGTCATTACTGTATAGCCACAATTGAAGGATTTTGTCTGAGTTATTTTGCTTCCCGTGCTGTGTCTGTTTATCTGAGTGTGGTAGGGCAATGCATCATTACAGCCAGTTTGCTTCATGTGAAATGAGACATTGGGTAATTCCGCGATAATCCTTAATACACTTATTAGAGATAAGTACAAGTCTTCTGCTGTTATGTAATGAGCGATTTGAATATGATAGTGTATTTTTGTAAACATTATGGACAGATCGTTCTAAGTTCTTCCTGAATTGTTAAGTGAACAATCTTTGGTTTTATTGCCTTTAGTATGCATTTACTTTTTCTTCCATCTTGTATTTTTCTAGTAGCTCTCTGGAGATGCCTAATCTTTCTATACTTGAAAAATAATACACGCGGAGTAGATTTGTAATCGGTATATGCACTTTCTAGGTTGGTTGTGGTATTTTGTCTGTTTATGCTGCTCTTGGTTTGGATTTTGACTCGTTTGCTTCCCATAATCTTGTTTTCTGATGAGCCTTCTCCTCCCTGCTGTCCTCTTCTCCTCCCATTGGAGGTTCTGTTACATCTCCTTAGGTAGATGACAGGCAGAGTCTATTGTCTTTAATTTTCTCACCTTTTGACTTAAGGCTCTTGCATACTATTATCCTTATTTTAAAATCCTCCTGTAAACAAATGCATCAAATTTCCACGTCGCCGTGCTCATTTGTAGTTGAAAACACTGGCTTCTGTGACATTGTGACTGTTGGTACTTAGTGACCACGACTGTTGGTATTTTCAAATCCGGTCTTGTTATTTATGTTGTTTTGGACATTAGATGAAAGTAGCCTCAATTCGTAAATGCAATAGAAGTAGCTATTTCAAGAAAAAATCCTTAAGGAACTGAGAAATTGCTGCTCTGAACTCTGCTGTGACGGTTGACACCGTTCATCTCCTCTCGTGTCAACCAGTTGGATATTGCCAGACCTTGAGCAGTTCCTTTTCCCATGACCAGTTTATGGCATTGCAGAAGAAAGACTGTTCTTATGTGCTGCAGGATCTACTTATGTAGAGACACCAGAAAACAGACAGACTCTCTAACGCTTTGAAGACCAGCGGAGAGGGAGAGCTGATCATGGGATCTCTTCTTGTTGTTGTGTTGTCCATCATGAAGTCCACACGCTCGTTAGTCTTTCTCCCACGTCACCTCCATGAGACAACGAGTACACAGCCTTTTGCGGTCTATTTGGTCCAGGTAGGCATAGATCAGTGATCAGACCTTTGGAAAGATGAAAAACAGAGAGCAAAGGCAGAGCCAGGGTGCTTAGAAGTGAAACAGCCCAGGAAATGATCTGTGTGTGTAAGTGCTGCAGGTGGCCTTTCCCGGCTGTGATGATGGCCTCCAGTACACCAGATCCCGAAGGCAGGGCTCAGCAGGTGGAAACTCAGCCAGGTGTCAGGAGTCCTGGCTTTGAGACATGGAAGCGGGGGGGGGCAGGAAATTAAAATGTAGTTTTGAAATGGAGTATTTTAAAATGGAGTCATTTTACACTGCTTCACACCCAAAAAGCCCATGTGCACGAGCATTGAATTGTGGAGATCAGGAATCTCCTCGTAAGACGCTTCTGAAAAGAGGGTAATTGAGCAGATATTTAAGGTATAACAAGACAAGTTATGTCATAAAAATGTAACCAAGTCACTCCAATCAGAAAGTCCTTGGAAACAGCTTCAGTTGCAATTTTTCCCTGTCCCAAATAAGCTTTCGTTATTGGCAGCGAAGATCTGAAGTGCTGTTTGTTAGCAGAATTTACGGATGACTGACAGCGTGCTCAGTTCTCTGAGTCGTCATGTTAAAGACAGTTCTTGCTATTGAAAAATATATAAGAAATCCAGAAAAGAACCAGGGAGTGTGCAATATTCCCAAGTTAGGAACAGCACATGTGGCTTTTAATGGTAGGTTGTTTGATTCTGGGGTGTAGGAGAAGTGATATCTTTCAGATGCATTTCAATGAGAGCCAGAACTTTTTTTTTTTTTGTCCTTTTCCTACTCATCCGGAAACACTTAGAAATGAGCAATTCCACCTATTTGTCTTGTTGATGGCTGTTTTCTTCTAGTATAAGGAAATAGTTTCCACTTATATTAGACCATTATCTCATACGGATGTGGAGCAGATTTCCATCCGCTGCTCTTGGCTAGAGAGGAAATAGTGAAAGAAATCTGGGAGAAGTTGGGGAAAGAAAAGGAAAATTTTAAATAACTTAAACCACTGAACTGTGTGACCTGACTTAGCCTGAAAATTCCTTATTTTTGGGGAGACAATGATGAGAACAACTAAGGAAAACGCTGTGCCAGGTCTCACCAATGGTGATAGGTGAGTGCTGCTGTGCCGACATTTTTGCTTTAGGCCAGCGATGTCTCTTGCTGCCGATAAAACGCTGAGCTGCGGGATGTCGTTAATGCCTTCTGTAACTCTAGCCGTGTTAATTTTTAATTTTTTTTTATTATTATCAATAGAAGTATCTTGGGGAAGGAGGTCAGTCAGACTGGTTATACAAAGAGATAATGCTGGTACGGAGCACCAGATATGCCAAAACCAGAAATATATCTATCCTTGCTATTACTGAACTTGGAAAAGAATCAGTTATTTGGGTGGTCTACAGCTGTTTGTAAATGTCTGAGTCTTTTTTTTTTAAAGTGGTAGAAAATTGCAAAATATGTAAGCGGAACATTATTTTCCCTTAAGTATCCTGTTTTCATAAGCCCCACTAAGTGATGGTCCATTGGCAGTGTTGAGAGTAATCTAATGACTCAAAAGCTACCGATGCAATTAGAACATATGAAGGATCAGTTTTTAAAAATGGTGCTAGCTAGGTGTCTAGCTATTTAAATAGCACATGTATATATTAAAAAAAATTTTTAAATATTAGTAGAATGCCTCTGGGGGCTCCGTTTTCCCCAGAACTGTTCAATCCCTATCCCAGAATAACTCCCAGCTCTTCCTCTTGTGTTTCAGATAACCTTCGAAAAGGGAACTGACAGATAAGATTTTCTTTCTGCTGGACCCTGTTAATAACTAGAAATCCCCTGGAATTTCTTGGTAACAACCCTGCAAGATGTGCTTCTGGTATAGGGACCCAGCAAACTCTAGCTTTGGACAGCTGGAATAGCGAAAAAGGCATAAGTGAATATGTTCTTGAAATTACATTTTAAAATTGGTTTAGGCAGTTTTCATCTTTAACTCATTTTGCAGTTAAAACCTAATTATGAATAGTTAAATTCAGGTTAAAGAATCCAATTTTCTTCTAGTTCTGCATTAAACAAGTTGCCAGAACTTATTTGGTGGTAATGGGTTAGGTAGGGAGCATTCTCCGAGACAGCATCGCTAAACTGCAGGCTTCATTTGCACATGTAGCCTATAATAGTATTTTTAAAACATCAACTGCATAGAATGAAGTTACTGTCTTCCAGAAAAAAAATTAATTACCCCTCCCCCAACTGGTCCTATCTATGGTTAAACTGAAATGCAAAAGTAGGATTCATGCTTTTTGAAAAAATTGTGTTTGCCAGACTCTCATCTGAATTGTAAATTTGGGGTTGAAATTAGTCATGGGCTTACAGTCCCGTTCTACAGATGAGTAAATGAAAGATGGATTTGGGTAGTGTTGTCTATTCTTCTGGTAGTTTGTATGAAATGGGCAACTACTGAACGTAAAAATACCAGCTTAAAATTCCTTCATGTGTTTTGTGTTGCTGGAAATTCAGATTGTACTTGTTGATTTAAAATTGGACATTGAAATCATATGTTGGCAGCGGTTGAAAAGTAGAGTGTTTACTTGTCGTCAGAACTGGTTTCATCCTGGAAAACATCGACTATTTATTTTGCTCAAACCACTGTCTAATACTTCTGAAGTAGGGGGGTTCTTGCAGCCTGGGTGGGGGCTGCAGCACTGGGGGGGATCACTTTGAAGCTATCCCAAACTGACATCTCAGTGAAGCACAAAGAAACATTATACTGCCCGAGATGATGTCTCGGATGTGATGTGGAAATTTTAGGTAATAGGGATCAGGCAGAGTAAATTCCAACAAAGCTGTGACAACCCCAAGTCCTTTCTCAAATTATAGCTGATTTCTGAAATTGGGAACTCGAGAATGATGCTCTTGGCTGAATTTGTCTACAGATTGTATTAGCTTAATTTACTATGTGTTTTGTTCTTGTTTTTCTACTCTGAACCAAGATGACTATGAAGAGAATGAGAATTAATTGTATAACCATTGTATTAATATTGTGCACTAGAGTCTCTGTCCTCAGAGATGCTAAAGCTCTGGCTGGATAGCCCACGAGCAACCCAACACAGCTTTGAAATTGTCCCTGCCTGGAGCCGGAGGTTGGAGAAAATCCCTGCTGGAAGTCCCTTCCAACCTAAATGATCCTGTGATTTTGTGATCCCAACAGAATTATTCACTGAGCTCCTGTTGATGGCTTCTCAGCAAACCGGTTGGAGATACAGGTAGCAGAGATTCACCCCCAGAACTTCTATCGGATGGACAGGGATCAATAGGCACCTTGGCTCTTGGGTGGCAGATCAGACTTCTACTAGCAATTAAATTTTTATACATGAGAACATGATCCATACCCTTCTTCAGTCCTCAGCTGGAGTTGCTGTACAGTGCTGCTGTTCAGTAGCATCCCTGTTCAGTCCCAAATGCATTTTAGAAGAGGAATCTTTTTTCCATGTGTGGAAAAGCTTTGGGATTTTTGATAAAAAAAAGAAAAAGAAATGGATGCACTCGGCATAAAAATACTTGCATCTTTTCTGCAATGATTAAATATCTTTAAAAGGTCCCTTCCAACCCAAACCAGTCTATGATTCTGTGATTCTATTAATGAGGAATAATTGACTCCGCTGTTAATGATAAAATATGATGGTAGTTGAATGGGTGCAATCAGTTTGGTAATCTTAGAGATTGCTGCCCGAATAGTTTCATCTCTTTATTACAGGTCGCCTGAAAGCAGTTAATCTGGAGTAATTTAGTTGTGATATGACCTGGCTAGTCTCAAAATGACACTTTTAAAGAAGTTGCCAAATAGAGCCATCTGTTTTCTTATACTCTAATTGCTCATTCAGCCCAAACAGCTCAGCAGATCTAAGGAAACCAGTTAGCGGGGAGGGCCAAGTGTTGATGTGCTGTTCTGAAGCTATCTCAGTATGAATTAAGGCTCCTTGTTGGGAGCACAAACCCAAAGCCGTAGAGTACTTTTTTGTTTTGTTTTGTTTTTTGTTTTATACTTCCCTACTTATCCCCACTTACCTACAGGTTGTGCTTCTGTTCGCATCACCTGTTCTGCTCCACAGATGAGGCTGGTGAGTTTTATCGTCTCTCCTGCTTGGTAAGAAGTGACCTTTAAATTGCTTTTCTTGCAGCTTTCTGGGCACTGCGAGCCTCCTCTGAAATGATTTTGTGAAGCCTCGGTTCTTAAGGCTTTCAAATTCTTCCTTAGGACGCACTTCTATTACAGAGGCTGGAAGAAAGGTGTTTCTGAAAGGGCCAAACCTCCATGCTAGGCTGTGTTTTATAATCTTACTGAAGTTTCAATTGCTGCTTCCTTCACTGTCCCTTTTTAGATGACGGGTTGCAAGGAGAGGCACCACCTGAGATAGGAGCCTCGTGCATTCAGCCATTCCCCAAAGCACGTGTTTTTCCAGCGCGTAGAACTGTGCAATCCGTCAGCCAATATGAGCTTTCTCTGTCCATGCTCAGAGCCGACCGAAAGCACGCCGATGCCTTTAGTGCAGTCCTGGGAGCAAACGCCGTGGTTGGATCAGGCACCGTACCAGCGACATTCGTGCGGTTTTGAGAGGTTTGAGCATAAGCAGAGCAGCTTCACGTCTGTCTGCAACTTTCTGTCTAGAGACAGGCACTGTCCCAGCTCTGTTGCTTCCTTCTTCCTTTGAGCCGCTTGCTGTGGAGTCCTTCGCCAGCTATAAACTATTTCGGCTCTGCTGTTATTGCAAACAAGGAGGGGGAATAAAAGCTCTCCGCATTTCATGTGTGTTTGCCCCAAAGCAGGGGAGGGAAGGAGAGGGTGCAGCAGGCAGCACCAGGGTCACTCTTTAAGAGCCCGTCTGCTTTATGGGGCACAAACTGGCCCTAGGGCTGTTGCTCCTCGCTGTGCAATGTTTGTTCTTTCTTTCTTCTGGGAACAAAGTTCATTGCTATTTTTATCTGTATTGTGTAGTGTTTAGTGGAGTTTTGGGTGCTGTAAGAAGCGATCAATAATACTTGTTGACTGACCTCTGAACAAGGCTTCCTATTGCTCACAGAGAAACAAATGCTGTGAGCAACTTGCTAAAAGCAGCTCTAATTCAGCAGAAACCCTTGGGGAGAACCGCAGCAGAAGCTGCTACCGATTCTGAATGGCGTCTCTCCTTGCCTGGCGAAGGAGGAGATACCAAGTGGAACAAGGCTGGCATGTGTCCACAGGGTGGGTTCCTATTGATATGCTTCCTAGAATGACATCTTGTGCTTTTGGAGGCTTCTTTTGGTGGAGATGTTGACACTTGGGGTAGAAATATAACTAGACTGCCTAATCCATGCCTTACTGGGTGAGAGCTCTGTAGCAGGTTGGGTGTGAAGTTTAACTTGAGCAAAAGTGGCTAAAGAGAAAAAGATTACTTGGGATGTTGTTGTGGCTATGTTTTACTGAATGCCTTCCTCTACTGGCTAAGGAACTTGAGTTGTAAACTGCTCTAAAAATATTCTTTGATGCAGTCTCTTCTTTGGAAATAGGTTGCTCAGGTTTGCAGCATCTAGCCATACTTTGTTCTTAGAATCATAGAAAGGTTTGGGTTGGAAGGGACGTTTAAAGGTCATCTAGTCCATTCCCTGCAATGAGCAGGGACATCTTCAACTAGATCAGGTTGCTCAGAGCCCCGTCCAACCTGACCTGGAATGTTTCCAGGGATGGGGCATCTACCACCTCTCTGGGCAACCTGTGCCAGTGTCTCACCACCCTCATTGTAAAACATTTCTTCCTTATATCTAGTCTAAATCTCCCCTCTTTTAGTTTAAAACCATTCCCCCTTGTCCTGTCACTACAGGCCTTGCTAAAAAGTCTGTCCCCATCTTTCTTATAAGTACTGAAAGGCCACAACAAGGTCTCCCTGGAGTCTCCTCTTCTCCAGGCTGAGAAGAGCCACATTTTTCTGCCTGTTATGACTGGGAAGACGTCTATCCTTGCACTTAAGTGCCGTTAGTATAGCCATTGGGATACCACAGTGGCAGGCATGGCAGTATATATACCCTCCTGACATATTTGAAGGTTATATGCCTATAAAATCGTGAGTAGCGTGGGGAAGGCAAGCAATCGGTCCTTACTTGCTGTCTCTTCGGTACAAGAACTAGGGGATGTTGAGTGAAACTGGCAGCAGGCTTGTTAGAGAAGAGTTGTTCTGTGCATCTGTGTAGTTCAGCAGTTGAGCTCATAGCCCCAGAGTGGTGCTGAGGGCTTGCACTGGTTCAGAAATGACTGGAAGAGTTCATAGAAAAGGTCTTCAAGGACTGCTGAAACCTTCTTTCTCAGGGAATCTGTGAACAGCAGTTTGCTGGAAGAGTTGAGGAGCGTTCTGTGAGGGAGCAGCACGGCGCGCTTGTCCTTTCCACATGTCCTTACATACCTGGCCTCTATTGGAGGTAGGATGCCGGTTTAAGTGGACTTTTGGTGTCTCCTTTTTTTGGTCTGACTCTTAGGTTTTTATGTATTCCTATTTTCCCTGCCCTGGGATTCGTCGTGAGTAGGCACGGTTCTTCATCAAGCTCTCAGTGCATCATCGAGGATGCTTAACCCCTTTGCTTCAGGTTGGCCTAGTAATGTGTGATTTCCATGTCCTCCAGAACCTCTGCCTGGCTGGTACTGGATGGGAAAAGCAGCAAGCACTTGGTGCTGCACTCACGGAGATCATTGCAATTACCATTTCATCCTTAATAAGCAGTAACCATGCCCTACGCCTGGAGGGATTTGGCTTAGGATACCATTTTTGAGCAGCCTCAGCCCTTGTTACGAGCTCCTCCGGGTTCCACCAGAGCTCCTAAAAAAAAGCTGTGGACATCTGGCTTGGGTGCCTGAAAAATCTCAAGCCTTAAGCGTGAGATTGAGCTGCGTCCTGCTTTCGTACCTGCCTGCCTGCATCCTGTGTAACATTTGAAAGATCAGACGTGGACCAAAATCCAGAGCCTGAGAGTTCAAATGGAAATGGAGTCAGAGCTACCGCTGCTGCCTGATACAGCCTGTTCGCCTGTCCAGGAGAATTAGTGGCATCCTCTGCAGTGATTTTTTTTTTTTTTTTTCCCCCTCCAAACCTCATTCCACTGCCATGAAATTGTAACTGTGTTAAACAGAAAACGGTAAAGACACATTATTTTTATCTCCTGCTCTCAGTTTCTGCTTTCTGAACTCATCATCTTTCCTGCAGCTCAGGCTGTAGCTGCTGGGAGCCCAGGTCCATTTTATTTTCTGCTCTGTCTTTTCTGTCAGCACAATCTCAGACTCTAAAGCCAAGGATTTCGTATTTTCACTTGAACAAAGGGAAAGTGGAGGTTTTTCCTGAAAAATGATGTGAAACATATCTCCTCCCGAGCTCCCCAAATGCAGGAGTCACCTAGACATTTTCTAATGGGTACAACATTGGGATGGGGAAGACAGGGACAGCAAGTCAGTGGTCCAGAGTGATTGTGCTGAGATGGGGTTAAGCAAGGTTCCTGCAGCTGTCTGTATAATCCCTTTTGCAGTCTGTCTTTCTTTCCTGGAGGCAAGTTAAGGCACTGTGGGTTGGACAAGGCATTCTCTGGTAGAAGGATATAGAAGATGGGTTGCAGGGCCAAGGTCTGCCTCCTTGTCACCTGCACTAGCTCCCATGAGCTGACAGATGCATCTGAGCCCAGCAGGAACTGCTGATGCCTCCACAGCTGCCTGAGATCTCTCTGTTTGCCGCAGGAGAGAGCGAGCTCATTTTGCTGAGTCTTCTTCCTCGCCCCTCTGCTTCTGCTGGGCTCCCACATGTTGCAGGTAAAACGATGACTAATATTGTGCTGCCGTGTCCCTGGCTGTCTGCAGTTGCTGAGACTCCTAAAGCGAGGAGTGGAAAATGGGGTTATTTTCTTCCCAGTTTAAAAGATGAATAATTTTGTCTCCTTGTTGCTTAAGGGTTGCCATTGCCAGTTCATATTCCAGGTATGGTAAACGAGAGATTCTGTGTGCACCTTCCTGGTGATGCTAATTGTGTCTGTGCAGTGGAAGAAGTCGGAAGTGGTCCACAGAGCCGGTTTCATTGATTCATGAGTGATCGACCGCTTTCTGGATCTTGAGATTCTCCAGGAATATGTGGGCTTGGGAGAAATCCTGGCCACCTGAAAAAACTCCAGCCCTCCTTGTTTGGCCTCCTTGGCCAAGATAGTTTAGTCGTTGTTCCTAAAATCCTGTTTACCCTCAGGGGAAATACATTGCCCTTGAACAGAGGTCACTCTAGAATCTCTTCCATAGTATCCCCTTTTTATTCCCAAACTTCTCATATGCAATTTCAGGAGGTGAGAGCGCTCTTTACAGGGTGCTTGCCGACTACAAGCCTTGAAGCATCTGTTAATACCACTGGTATAAAACCCAGCAGAGCCTTGGCTGGGACTCTGTGGCTCTCCAGGTCTGTTGGCAGCTCAGATGGGTACGTCCATAAGGAATTGCTGTGGCACCTTGTACCATTCCAGTGTTCTTAATATCTCTTGAAAAAAGCTTTCCTATCTCAGAATCAGAGGTACCTCTGGGAACTAAACTCAGATCCCTTAGGACATAATTTGCTATTTTAACCAGAAATCTTCCTTTTTCTGTATCTTTTCTGATAGAGGTGAAACTTGTGTTTCAGGAAGAGATACCTGACTGTAGGTTTTATAGCAAGGCTGTTTGAATGATAATGTGCACGTTACTATCTTCAGCTGACCAACGCCTCTGTAAATAGGACAGTGGCAGGTAATGCCATTTGTCACGTCTGTTAGCTCAAAGCCTGCGCAAGGGAGGTGACACATCTCCTTTCAGCTGGACAGGGGTTGCAGGATGTGTTTGTACCCATGGGGAAGAAATTGTAATCTTTGTATTTGTTTATTCCAGATTACTCAGTTTCAAATCTGCTAGCTAACAGGCTAATGGTGGTGCTCCATCATGGTGATAGGCTGGAAGAGGACTCTGTAAGGTGCTGTTTATCCTTTGGACCACAGAAATAATTTCCTTAGTTGTCCTTTGACCAAGTCATCCCTCTGTTTACATCCTTCTACTGCCTTCCCTCCTCAATCTTTTCACACATAAGCCCTTTGCAGCCTATCTTTGCCCTTTGTGTTGTTTCTCATTCTGTAGGAGAGGCTGTTGTCCACCTCCAGTTGTCCTTTGGAGGCAGCTCTCCTCCTCCTCCTCCTCCTTCACCATTTGGTTTCGTCAAGCTCATGCTGCCCTGATGGTATGTAGACACCTGTGTGACTGCTACCTTTGCGCCTTAGATGTATCTCCTCTGCTGTGAGACTGCCAGCGTATAACGGTTAGTGCAGGTTGTGTTCCCTTGTTTTATACTCGGCTGCTGTCTCCCGTAAAGCTGGTAGGTGGTTTGCGTGTGACAAATGTCACAGCGCTCCGGTACCGGGATGGAGAGCACTCTGCTAATGCAAACTTGAGTAAGTGCGATTTCCTTTGCTTTTCATGCCTCATTTAATAATCAGTGCAAGTCCACAGATTAGCAAGTAAAAAGTTATTGTTCACAGCGTTGGAACCGAATGAAAAACATTCTTAAGCTTATAGCAAAACTCTCCAAAAGAAAGTACTGAGATCTGCTTTGAAAATTACAGAAACTTGGCTACTCCTAATGGGGTAGTTTATTTTGGGAGACAGAATAAAAGCCACGCTGGGTATGGGACGTGATATATTTCAGGGCAATGCCGAGTGAAGAACTAGCGCTTCTTCTTGTCCTCCTACTGAATCCAAGCCTGTAAATGTCTTTGTAGTATCTGTGGGTGAAATACCTGCTCTTGGCACAGTACTGCTGATCCAGCCAGCCAAAAGATACGGAAGACTGGAGCTGGAAAAATGATCCTTTGTTCTGAAAGTCCACGGATCCATAATGATTCATCTTCAGCTTGTTTGCAACTTAGGGAGCAGAACAAGCCCTGACAGTCGCTGACAGTGAGTGTGGGTGAGCTGCCAAGGTGCAGGCAGTTGCGTTCCCCGTGCTTCACTTGCGGGGAGGCTTTCCTTGGCCTCCCCGCTGAACAGATTTAATAGGTTTTTAGAGGCTCGAAGGGCTTGCTCAATGCATCTAGCCTGGCCTTCCCTCAACCGGACTGTGGGAATTCATGCAGTAATGTCTCCGTCAGGCCTGTAGCTTCCAGGTAAACCAGTTCATGACATAGTTGAGGAATTGGGGCTAGTTTAGTTATGTGGAGCAGCTTTGGATTAACCTGAAAGCTCTGGTAGTTGGTGTCTTTGGATTGATCGGTGATGGGTCTGTCAGGAAATTATACAGACCCATGTGAAGTTTCCAACCTATGTCAGGAATATACGTGGGATATATAGGGCATGGACCAGCAGATTGCCTCGTTAACCAAATCACCTCAAAATCACCTCAACTGGTCAGGAGGGAGCTAAAGCCACCCTGGCTGCAGCACAACTTCCAGCCCTCTCTTGGGAAGCGGGATGTGGGGGTAGACATCAAGTTAACAAAACTCAAACAGAATAAGATTTGTAATTGCTAAGTCTGATGTTGAGAAAGAAGCGATGTGTAGCTGTAATTAACAGCCAAATAATTGAGTGATTTGCCAAAGTTGTGCAGGGTACGAAGCGTGATATATATGGAGAACATGCAGCAAAAGAGGTTTGCAGGAAATTATCTGAGGTCGTGGGCTGTTTCACGGCAGCCTCTGCTTGCTAAAAAGGCCGCCCCTGCAAGGCAGAAGCTGCTGAAGCAGCTGTGAGCCCCGTCTTTTTGGGAATGTTGAGAGTTCCCAAACCTTTCCTGGGCTGCACATACTTTCCCGGTCTCATTACCCCTGGGAAAGTAAAACACCAGAGTTTGTGCTGCCTTTGTCTAAAGCCTTACTTTGTTTTTTGAAAAAACACTGAACAGCCTTAAAAAAAAGACAAACTAGGATGCTTTTTTTTTTTTTCCCTAGTGAAAGCAAGTGTTAAATACTGGATTACAAGATTGGAAATAGAGTCGTATTTTTATGTGGCTCTTTTGTAATTCCAGGTTTATGTTTAACAAAGATCCTCTTCAGCTACACCAGTGTTTCATTAGCTTTGGATGCTAGTGACCCCAGAGCTTTTCCTACTGTGTTAAACTCTCTGAGATGAAGTCTTTCTCTCTATATTCAAGATGGAATTTCCTTCTTCTCCTTCTTAGTATTTTGTTAACCTATTTTAGGAATGATTCTTCTGGATTTATACCAAATATAGCTGCTGTGACTCAGCCTCCTCTGTTCCTGGGTTTGGACTCGGAGATCCACTTGCTGCTTTTGCATTTTGTAGCACTTCCCTCCACCTCTGTAATTTCCCCCTCTTCATTTCTAACCCAGTCCTCTTGCCTTCCTCAAGTAGCATTTTTCAGTTTAAATGGCTTTCCTATTGATCCCGGGATTTTTAAGATTGTCGCAGTATTTTATAAATCAGCATCAGAAGAATTCAGGAGACTCACAGGAGATTCACCGAATCCAGTTGGCCATTAGACTGTCACGAAGCCCTCACCTGACATTTTAATAATACAAATGATAGATCTGGACCTTAAGTGTGTTATTTTGGTTGTCCTCGATCTCTAGGGAGACTCTCCTCCTCCATGTAGCACCTATGGAGGAAAGTTCATCATGAGCTACGTGGATTGTCATCTTTTGAAGCCATCGTGATGTTTGTGAAGGTTGCTGTCTCAACCATGGTCCATGCTGCAGGAAGGAAACTCCGTTGGGGTTGAATGTTATTTTGCAATTTATATGCGCTTATGTTGAGGGCAGGGTGAATTTAATGGTGAGCAGCGGCTGACCTACAGACCTTGAAGCTACCAAGCGCTCTTCATGTCGCACAGAGTTGGGGCAGGACCGTGGCAGTTTTCTCTGGCTGCATGGCAGCTGTGGCTCAGAATCGGTGCGTGGTTTGATTGTATGTGTGCTCTCCCGTTAACGGCCAGTTACGGGGCAATTACTGCCCGTTGTGGATGTGAACATCCATTTACTACGATCTAGACTGAAATCATTAACTCATTTCACACAGATTATTCAATAGCCATGAGATGGAGATGAGCAGGCTGGACACAACGTGATGCAGAAGGATGGCAAGCCGACTTTGTCAATGATGTCAACTCAGATTTGCAAGATGGTACAGGGGCTGATGAGTATTTTTGTTTGCCTCTCAATTTGCCGATAACTGGCAGCACAGACTTAGCAGTTCTCTCTCATGTTCCGTTTTCTCTTTCCCCCCTCCAATGTCTGCAGAAGGTTTTCAAAATCAGATGGCAACAGTGAATTGCAAATCAGGAGGATTAGCATTTGTATCAAACACACTCCAGCAGAAGGAGATTACAAGGCCTGGGTCGGCCCGTTAGCAAGAGCTCAGGAGCGTAGCTGTGGAGCGGGTGCTGCTGGAAGGGATGAGAAGGAGCAGAGTTCAGTGATACTTTGCTCTGGTCCTTCTACAAGGCTGCCTTGACAGATGTTTTGTCTCTGCCAAGATTTTGTGTTCTCCTGTGGAAATGCTTGAAGGTTTCACCTCTCTCCGCAGAATATAATCCTTCAAAAAACATCATTTCTGTTCTTCAGTATCATCCCTTTCTTTCTCTTTCAGCCAATAACAAGTGTTTTGCATCAGATAAAAAACCAATAGAGATGCAGGCACATGCTTCGTCTTTTTACAGATGCTTTCTGTGTTAGGCTGCTCTCAACAAAGAAGGGATGTGAGACCAGCGAGCATCAATGGCAGCTTCGCCAAGAGGTGAAAAGGGCCCTACTCATCCACGCAGTGCACTGGTCTAAAATACCTGCGGTTTTGTATGCGCTCAGCGTGGTGTCATGTTAATTTGAAAACTAATAGCGCTAGCTGGGGAAAACCTGGGCTTCCTCTGCAGAGGGCTTAAACCTTGAAGGTACGCATTCGCTTAATTGCTTGCCTGTGGCAAACAGATTGCCTAAGGGTGAAATTAAAGTGCCACTCCTCGAAAGCTTTCTAATTACATTTCCGTAGCCTTCAGCCACATTAGGAGGAAAAGTCTGACGCTATTGTGCTGATAGCTAAATCTAGACACTGTTGCTTTATTATTTCCGTAGAAAACAGAGGGTTGTGAAGTGCATCTTCTTCTCTGCGTGTCGTGAGTCTTCCTGGGTAATTGGACTAGGAGCGTTTTGCACATTGAGGCGTGCTGGTGGGGGAAGCAAAGCACGGCCCCAGTAATGCAGGGACCCCTCTGTCCCGAGTAATTTATATTGAGATACTTTATGGGGTTTCGTTCACTGTGCTCTGACTTCTCAACACGTGCACCATTTTGTTTAAATGCATTCATGTATGTAAAGAAATTTAAACGTAAAATTTATATTTAAACGCAATATTGAAATATATATTTTATGAATTGAAAAGGAATAACCAGATTATTTTATAGTTATTGAAAGAAGTCTATTTGGGGGAAAAAAAAGAAAGGAAGAAAGGGGGGGGGGCCTTGGGGAAGTGTCTTGCTGTGTAATGCTCGTTCTTTATGAAGTGTATATTCCCAGGCTCTCCAGATTGTAGAGGTCATGATTACTCTCACAATTTGCCCTCCTCTTCTTTCCATCAAGGACATTTTTTTTCCCCTGTGTTGCCTGGCAATTCATGTGAAGATCGCTTAGGTCCTGCCCTGTGCTCTCCCTCTGTTTTCTGTGCCGGTCACATTGTCGAGCATCTTAGGGCTGGTCTTGCAGAGGATGCGCATCCAGTCTGGTTTCTGTCTTACTAACGGGGTGTGCTGCCTACTGGGTTGCGGGGGATTTTAATACGCTTACTATATATTTGATTCTTTCTAGATTCCAGTTCCTTGTTAGCTCTCCAGGCATCATTCTTCCTTGCTGTTGGAATCATCTCTTAAAACTGAATTAATTGTTGAACTGAAACCAGGGACTCGATTTCTGTTGTTTTTTTAAGAAAAAGACTTATGCCACCCAATATTTCACAAAACACTGCCTGGGAATATTGAGCTTGTTTTCCAAGCATGTAAAAACAAACCTGTGAATTCATTAAAAACTAGAGTGAGTCTTACCAAAATTAGTCCCCTGCCAGGCTGTGTTTTTCATCACAGGTAATATCAATTTGGGCATTGTCAGAGCAGAGAAAAATTTGGAGAAAGGAAATCTCTTGAGTAGGTGGTGTGCACCTGTTTTATGATTGATAGAGTTAATTTAAGACGGGAATTGAATTGTTATGAAGAATGATGGCAAAAAGGTTATTATGTACAGAGATGATGCTTATCAGCATGAAAATAAACGTGTCACAAATTGGTTGCAAATCAAAGGCCTGATTTCTTTTCTTTTTCTTTTTCAAAATGCATAAATAAGGGGTGTGCATCTGTAAAACATGTAATCACTAACGATGCTAGGATCTTTGTAGAATATACAAAAGACTTTGCTCTGTAGAGTTTATAATGTAAAGCTATGAGGTTACAGACATCTCTGTGTGCTTAAACCCGGGTGGGGAATGCGCCTGAGCCAACACGAGCATGCCGACACCGAAGTGTGTTGTAAAATAGCTGCAGCACTGAATTGTAAGAATAATTAAATTATCGGTCATAGGTGATACCTCCCTGACTATCTATCTGGACATACACAAGCACTTGATTTGGTGTTGGCTTTGGTAGAAGGCAGAAGCAAGTGTATGTTTTGGTGTCTTACTTTTGTTACGGTATTTATGGTGCAAAGACATAAGTAGATGTTAACGTTTAATTTCAGTGTATTCTGGAGAAGGCCGTTACCCAAAGATTATACGTTCTGTCTTCAATTAAACTTTTGCCTTTGTACCTGTAATAATACTGAAATGATATTAAAAATGCAGAAAACTTAGGCAAGCTGACAAACAGATTTTGTAGACACAATCTGAGCTGTGGTGGCAGCACGTGTGTAAGATTTGGGGTAACCTGTTGGCTGGGGATGATATTTAAAAACCAGAAATTCGCTGAATTGCTTAAATTGCACAAATGATTTCTTATGTCAGGGATTAATATGAAATTAAGCCATTTTGTGGCAATTTGAAACTTTTAGACTTTTTTTTTGTCAGTGTGGGAGTCATAGCATCAAAGGGACACTGACTGATAGAAAATAAGATTTTTATCACTGCTATGTTGAAAGGCATCGTAGCTCTCGGTGTGGAGGCTCCGGCGTCCTTCAAACCAAAGCAAATGTGAATGACAGATTAGTGAATTAAACTAATCACGTCATTGCTGCATGCCCTCTTGAGTTTTAATGTTGCGTAATATCCTTTGACAAGTGAACGTGTTAACTTTTTTGGTATTGCTTTTATCGAAAGTATCGGTAGTTGCGATTGGAAATCCTACTTCACTCTTAGGCACTGAGAGCATCGTCTCGTCTTGGATTCGCATGAGTATCACATCGTTAATATTTTAAACCAAACACCAGGATTTTTTTTTTCTCTGCGCACGGATGCTGAAGCCCTGGTTGTTCAAATGGCTCCACTTATCCTTGACCTTACACGCAGGAGAAATCGATTTGAGGTGACTAGAAATGTTCACGTGTGAAGACCAATATTTGCTTAGCTGCTTCAGAGCAAACTTTTCCTTTTAAACATTTCCGAGAGACCTCAGAGACTTTTTTTAGTTGTTTTTTAATGTCAGCATACACTGTTATTTTAAGGAAGAAGTGAATGACTGCTCTGCTTTTAGTTTCTGCCGTGCCATTCAATCCCCAAACTGGCCTGTATCCCCCCGCAGATGGAAAACAAGAAAGGAAAGCTGGGTTGTCTGGCCAGCCTGAATCATCAGCTGGGGATTTAGCAATTCCTTTTTGCTGATATAAACTGCAAGCCGTAAGCTCCTTCAAACTTCACTGAATCTCTTCCCAGTCTTTAGTTTAGAAAGGAAGGTCCGGAAACCTATGAAAAGTGTTAATTGTTGACTTGCTGTGGCCGTTCAGCCCTTTTCTTTGTGCGTGCTGCAAAAGCATTCCTGGTTTTGGCCTCCTGGGCTGGGTATATTCACTGGAAACCTGAATGAGTGTTTAGGTGAATAAAAGCACTGCAAAATCCTCTGTAATGGCAGGCTGAAAAATTCTTGGCTTTTACAGTGATTATGAAATGAATATGCTAATTGACTGCATATTGCATGCATTATACAGTCATATCATACATTCACAGATCTTGGTCTCCTGTCTCTTGTATAGTGGCTGCTACTAACCTTCGGTAATTCCTGTATTGAATGTCTAACTTGTGTTTGAGACCTAGTACAGCTTTATAAACATATGTAGCCTTCATTTAAAGATTTCAAGTGATTGATTATGGTCATCTGATGCAAACTTTCTTTCTCTTATGCTGGTTATACGTTGTTTTATGGCATATTTTTGCAGCATCCACCCATAGAGGCTTAGGCTCAGTCTGTAGAAGAAATACGGAGTAGTAAAGAATTCAGATATGATGTGAGTTGGATATGTACTAGAGCAGCAGGGCATATGCGCAGAAGGAGGTATGCATTCATGACAGGGAGGGAGGACGCTGAAGGTCGGCTCCTTCACCCACCCGCAGCCGCTCAGGAGCACGGTACGGTTTGGTCATGGAGGCAGTTGGGTTTGGGCAGGGGACACAGTGATCAGACAGTGATCCCCACCAGCCCTGCTTAACCTCCAGCCAGTGCAGTGCAAAGGTTTTGTGGGCAAGGGGAGGGGAGAAAGCTGTAGACCACCCCGTCTCCCACTCCACTTTGATGTTTGAGAGCTGAAGGTGATTAAGTGAGTCTTTAGGATTTAAATCAACTAATTAACTTCATATTTTCAGTTTGAATCGTCTTTATTTTGATGGCTTGTAATAATAATTGCAACACCACTGCCTTTGGGTCTGCATCCCTCTTTTTTGTGTTTAGCCCAGAGTGTCCCATATTCCCTTAGGAAGTAAAACCCCTGCCTGAGCTCTGCCTATGATTGTTGTGAATATAATATTTTCTCAACTTGAGTTCTGTTTGTTCATCACTTGGCAGCTTTCACCTGAAAAAGCCAACAGGGTTCTTTTGCTTATTTTTCAAGTGGTACAACTGTTGCAACATATATTAGCCAGGTGTTGGTGGTCTTCAGTAACATCAGGCACACTGGGTCTGGCATAAATCTGGGGTCTGTTATTGTTCTCCTTCCATGTAGATTGATTTCCAAATGGAGGGAACGAATGCCAGTGTCTGCCTGTCCTATGGGTAGGAAAGACTTCCAGTCTCTTGGGCTTGTTAAAAGTACCTCTTGCCAACATGAAATTACCAAAAGAGGATGATAAACAGACCTCTTGCCAAAGCTCCCTTTCCGCTAACAGATTTAGCCTGTGCTCTCCTTCGTCTTCCCTGGTACAGCTTTGTTTTAGAACAAAGATTGCAAAATATTTAAGGAAGAAAGGACTATTACGGAGGATTGATCCCCTCCGTTTGCATGGTTAATTTTTCCCGGTCTATATATCCCATCTTTGTCCGTGCATCAGCGCGACAAAAGGAAAAGAGAGGGAGGGATTTGTTGTGCTGCCGGCCAGGGGAATGGGGCTGGAGCTGGTGGATGGTGCCGTCGTCCTCCTGCCACTGAACCCTGTGTTGGATTTCTAGACTTGACTGGAGAAGAAAGCTTGTGACCAGAAAATGGGACCCAGGAGGAGATCATTAGAGGAACAACCATGGCTGGAAGTCATAAATCACACAGTCAAAACCTGCAGCGCAGTGGATTTGAACGCTGACCAAATAAATCCAAAAGGATTCTGACCCATATATTATTAAAAGGACATCTCTGCCCTCATCTGATTTTAATTCCAGGGATATTGTATTTCTGGTGTGTCAACTTTGTATGGTGTAATCCACTCAGAAACAAATTTAGATCTTTATCCTATTGCAGTGCGTGGGAAGGAGCGATGTTTTCAATATTCAGGATATGGTTGGAAAGTGATTCTCCCATACTGAGGGGAGTAATTATAAAAATTGAAGGAAGGTAATTAGTGGTAGCGGTTGGAAATTTTGGAGCAAAACATAAATTAAAGCATGTCTTTGAGGATAACGTGACTTTTTCTGGTATTGAAATTTTTCTGTTAGAAATTGGTTAATACAGTTTAGTTTGACCCAGTGGAAAAGAAAATAAAATGTGATATTGTAGCCTGAAATGAAAACAAGAGTTCAAGCAGCCGGTGTGAATTGGATATGCTGTCCGCAAGTGACTACATCCTCAGCTCACTGTAACAGTGTCACCTTCAACTCTTTTTCCAACCTTGTATTTCTCTAGCTGACCACATCCCATTTTTAAATTATGCTTTCATTATCCCTTTGGGAGGCTCTGTCTCCAAAACATGCTCAAGTACTTGAGTCTTCTCTATTGAAAACAATATACCGATGGCAGCAAGTTTGACACTCAGCAGCTGAATCTTGGTCCTGGCACTTTGGTCTTGCTTACCTTGAGCCCATCATCTCACTGCGCTCCTGCAGGCTTCTCAGCATCTGCAAAACGAAGCTGCAGTGGTGATGGATTATTTAATATTTTTAAAGAGCTTGGAAGAGGGGAAGCTTATATTTATTAGTAACATAAATTGTCTTTTTATGAATATTATTTTTGTGTCTGGTTTTTATGTCTGGCTCCTAAAGTGTAGGTTCTCTTAGGAGAAGAAGCAATGGTTGACTGTGAGAAAGGTCTGAAGCAGCCCGAGAAGTCTCAGATAAGAAAGATAACTAAGAATATTATCTTGCTTTTTTTAATAGTGACTGGGTGATGTTATAGCATAGATGTTTTTAATCGGGGGAAATTTTCTAACCAAAGCCTCAATAATTTTATGGTAGGTCAAATTCTGCACTAAGTTAATAAAAAATGTCAGTTAGACACTATTTAGTGCTTGCTTAGCATCATAGCTAATGTGGTATGTAAATTTTCATGGTCCTGTGAAGCATCTTAACATCCTCTGTTTGACTGATATGCTACGGTATAGATACACATCAATGGAAAAGCGTGAATGCCACCCTATCCCCCACCACCCTGCCAAGGTTTCTGGTGTCCTACCAAGTGCCAAGAAAACTTCTGACTGGAGGCCCTTAGGAAAGGCCAAAGTCTTTGAAAAGTGGTTATGTCTGACACCAGGAAAGTTACAGTCTGAGACTGTGGAGGGAGGTAGAGATCTGAGAAATGAGTTGCAGCACAAACTGTTTTGAGCCGGAGATGAAATGCTGGTTGGAAGGATGTCTGGAGCCATCCAGTCCAACCTTGTGCTCATAGCGGGGCTTTCCCCAGCACCAGGTTGGGTCAACCATGGCCTTGCTTAGACCAGTCCTGAAAACCTCCAGCAAATCTGTGGTCAGCCTGGTACCCACCTAGTCAAAAGGCTTTTCCTAATGGCCAACCTGAATCTCCCAAGCCATCGTTTGTGGAAAGAAAGGAGCAGAGAGAAGAGTCTTCAAACCGTGTGTCCTGGGAAGTCTTTTCAGCAAAACACAATGAAGTAGGATTGTGAAGATAAAAGAATCGAGCTAATCAGCTGGAGGAGGACGCGGCTCAGTCGGAGAGCAGAATGAGAGCACTAAGTACAAGAGTACAGCAGGGTTCATTTCAAAAGGAAAAGTCAGCAAGGCTTCAAGTTAAGGAAATTAATAGGCATATATCAAGGAAGTCGTTTGAGAACTACTGAGAATGGTTTTGGGCATGCAGGGACAGATATGTTAGATATTTTTTAAAAATTCATTTATTTATTGGTTACCTGCTGGTAAAACCCATCAGTCTTGCAGATATAAAGCAAGGAATTTACAGCACAGAATTCATCTGCGTACAGACATTTTCTTCTCTGGAAATAAGCTAATATAACATCAGCTGTGCTAGCGTCATTTTTTTTTTCTCATTGCTGAAGTTTTTTGTAGGGGAACTGATTTCTTATTTACTGAGGCCTATATGGGTATTTTTATAAGCTCTGCCTAATTCAAATATAGATATTTTGCCACGCCACGTTCAGGCTCACTGAGCAACTGCTTGTTCTCACCAAGTGCCATAGCTGGCTGTAGTGATCCCGTCTTGTCTGTCTCTTGCTTTCTCAGGCTAGGACGAGGATTTCCTTTACTGTTTTTTTAATATGCCATCTAGCATAATTGAACCATCAAATTTTTTGGATCCTCTGGCTTTTAAGTAGATCATAAACTTCAGCAAATGAAAGGTCAAGATTTTTCCTGCCTCAGCATTTATTTTTGGGCCGTCTGAGATCAGCAAATTCCAAAGTCAAGAGCTGCTTTGTGCTTATAAATTAGCCATTTAATTTTTTATACAATGAACACACAAGGGCTTTTTCCCGTTATAGATGTCAAACTTTTTTCCAATGAAAGGCATGTGGGTTTATTTAGTTATTTAGCTGAGAGGAGGCAATAGGTGATGGGAATGTGGCTCCTTATAAGTTTGGCTAGGGTCCAGAGGAGGGCCACAAAGATGTTCAAAGAGCTGGAGCACCTTCCCTATGAGGACAGGCTGAGAGAGTTGGGGTTGTTCAGCCTGGAGAAGAGAAGGCTTCGGGGAGACCTTATAGCGGCCTTCCAGTACTTAAAGGCTGCCTACAGGAAAGGTGGGGCGGACTCTTTGTCATGGTAGGACAAGGGGTAATGGCTTTAAACTGAAAGAGGGTAGATTTAGATTAGATACTAGGAAGAATTTCTTTAATGTGAGGGTGATGAGACACTGGCACAAGTTGCCCAGAGAGGTGGTAGATGCCCCATCCCTGGAAGTGTTCAAGGCCAGGTTGGACGGGGCTTTGGGCAACCTGGTCTAGTGGAAGGTGTCCCTGCCCAT
>NW_009212235.1:95206-107791 GCF_000690835.1 Fulmarus glacialis
TAATGGCTTTAAACTGAAAGAGGGTAGATTTAGATTAGATACTAGGAAGAATTTCTTTAATGTGAGGGTGATGAGACACTGGCACAAGTTGCCCAGAGAGGTGGTAGATGCCCCATCCCTGGAAGTGTTCAAGGCCAGGTTGGACGGGGCTGTGGGCAACCTGGTCTAGTGGAAGGTGTCCCTGCCCATGGCAGGGGGGTTGGAACTAGATGATCTTTAAGGTCCCTTCCGACCCAAACCATTCCGTGATGCTATGGCTCCCAGCCAGCCCATGCCACCCTCATGTGTCTCCCCAGTGAATAGACGGGTGCTACTGCCCTGGTTTGGAGGTGGATCTGTACGAAGGATGCTATAGGACTGTAAAGTATCCAGCTCGTTTTTGTTTTCCCTTTGCTGGCCTTTGGGATGGGATAGGTCGAGTGCTCTATGGAAACCCCTGGCTCCGCAGCATTTCCAGCTGTTTTAATTCTTTCCCTCCATCAGGGTCAGCTTCAGCTGAATAGCTTGGGTTTCATCTGGTGAGAACCGTACCACTGGTCCGTGGTGGTCATTACTGTTCCTGTCTCTGCTCTCCTCTGGATGTAGTCCTAGCTGGTAACTAGGGCAGGGACAAGGGGCTCATTGCTGAACCCCCGGGACTCCTCGGAGCAGCCAAATACAAACGCACTTGCCTTTGCGATTGCTGAAGTGACGTGACATGAAGTATCTATGAAGAAAATACACCGTCAACGTAATTAATGAATAATGCAATTCAGTCACGTTCAGAACCCCGTGAAAAGACCATACACAAATGACGTTGTGTTGATCACCAGCTGCATTAGCTGTCCTGCTGACTTCAACACCATCCGTGTTCATACAGTGAACGTCTTGATTGCATCGGGTAATGACTATGCTTCAAATATTTTCGTATCATGCTTTTAATGTATTCTCTCAAAGTTGCAATCTCTTGAATGGAGGGAATATGATTTAAACTAGCTCTTTTAATTCAGAACTTGACTGGAGAGTAAAACTGCCCAGTGTATCTTTCCTCTGAAGATGGTCCGTGCATGGAGGACACTGATGCTCTGCAAGCCTTTACCCCCTTGAGGGATGCAGACGTGCCATCCCAAATCTGGTTCACATCAGCAAAGGCATGCCTGTGTGCAGTAACGTCGACTGCTAAAGCGTTCCTGAACGGCTGCTTCACTGGACATCTTCATTTCCACTGGAAACGCTCCCAGAAAAAAAGGGTCCAGGACATGACTGAGAGCAAGCGAGCAAGCCTGAAATCAAACGTGCGTTTCAAATGTGGAAACACTTTTTGGAATAGCAAACAGTTTCTCAGGATAGAAGAAAAGCTTCTTGCCTAGCTCTTGCTGCTAGCTGCCACTCCACAGGTGCTTTATCAATAAAAATAGCAATATGAAAATCAATAGATGTATCAGTAGGATGGTTTGAGGGCAAGGATGCCCCTTCTGCTCCAGCTGCAGGAGTTTATGAAGCAGGGTGCTGCAGGTTTTGGAAAGCTGGAGTTTGCAGTACAGATTTTACAGTTATCCAGGTATAACAAGGCTGGAGCAGAGCTGAAATTTTCTTTGAAAGTGAAAAGTGGGGAGAACTGCAGAAAAAAAGCAATATTCAGGCTCTGGAATGATGCGCTAGATCGATTTGTATAAACATCAAGGTATAGCTGCAGCATAGTGGAAGAGATAAAAGTGAACATTATATTGTACAAACAAGACCTGCCATTAATAATTTACTGCTAATTGAAGCCTTAAACTTTTTGTGGAGTCTGGCCTTTCTTTGGTTTCTCTCTTTAAATTGATATTTTTTAAAGTGCATTTAATTTTATTAATAAAAGATTAACTAAAATTGTGTCAACTTTGACCTGATTCTTTTATAAGATCTTTTACAGGTTAAATGTTTTGCTTCACATGAGATATGTTCAATCAACTTTTAGTTACGGTATAACTAAAAAAGCAGTAAACTAAAAAGGAGGTGTTAAATGTGGAAAATCACATCATGTTACGAAACTCTGAGCTCGTGCATACTATCACAGCAGAATTTTGCGGGGGAAAGGTGGGACGTAGCCTTGTAGCTTGCCTAAATTAACCTTTAGCAGATGAATTGGAAGTTAATTTAATTATTGTTTGGTGGATCCCAAGTGAGGGTCAAGTTTCAAATGACTTAACTGAAAAATTGTCAGAAAATTATTGAATTTGAATGCAGTGTAAGGTCAGGAGGTCTTTCCGTGTTCAAGGAGGCTTTGGCGGAATACTATTAGCATGCGATTTGTATAAAATGAATTTAAAGAGGCGATGTGCAGATCAAGGAAGAAATGTATCTCTTTGCTTTGCCTTTTTTCTTTGTTCATTCTCTCTCATGTTTGGTTCTGTGCTGCCTTATGTGAAATAAATAATTTTTGGTACAAATATGCAAACACTCAGAGGAGAAAATACCACTCTCGTTCCAAAGAAAAGTGTAAGAAACAGGTCTCTCAAAAGCACTTAGGTCTCAGTTTCACAAAAGGCAAAGGCAAATCACGACCTAAGCGGTATGGGAAGTTAAAGGGTGAGTCACCTTGACACAAGGACTGATGTGAAACAAGATGGAGAAGTATCTGGCATCCAGAAAAGCTCACATTTGCATTATTTACGATTTTCTTTACATTTTTATTGAAGTTTAAGTCTACTATTTAATTTTTTTGTGAACCTGGAAGATGCGCATATCAGTGTCACTCTTTTAAGAACTCTGTAAAATATATTTATTTCTCTGTTTATAAATATTTTATTCTTAGTCTGAAAAGAAAATGAAAAATAACTTCCTAAACTTCCTGAATCTTGCATGCCAGGTTTATTCTTTTCTTTTAGGATTTTCTTAAATCTCCTTCAATGTCGTCTTTCTTTTCCTCTGCCTCTGTATGGTAGAAGTGGGAAATACCTGTATTTCTGTGTATCAGAGTGGGAGAGGTGTGTAAGATGGCAGATCCACCGACGTGTGCATAGAAATATTTGCATTAAAACTTGTTTCTGTGTAAAAATTACTGATGCCCACCAGTATTTGCAGACTCAAGGCCTGAATGACTTTGGGAAGCAGCGAAGCTGGTCATGGCGCTTTCAAAGGCACGAAGTAAACTAACGATAGAGAAAAACAACAGGGTAAGATGTTCCCGTTGTCTTGCGTCTGTAGTAGTTTGAAGGTGGTGGAGATACCTGTGCTGGTTTTTGAGTGTTTTAAGTGCTCCCGTAGGAAGAGGATGAAGTAGGCGATGTCCCAAGGTGTCACCAGGGATGGGGGACAGAGTCCTCTCCCTTGGCAGCAGCAGGAGAGCACAATGCGGAGCGTGAAGCCCAGCTCTGGTCCGGCGAGGCGAGAGCACCCGAGCGTAGCTCTGCAGCCACTTCACAGCACGGCAAGTTCAAGCTCAGCATTCACGGCACAAGCATTTTCATTTCCCTTCTCGTGCTGCTTGAAAATCCCCCGTGCAAACTCGATTCGACTGGCGCGTTGGCCTGCTGATGGCGTGGTGGCCGCCCGTAGACTGACCTCTCTTGTATTTCAGTTTACCCTTCACCTGAAGTAATTTCCTAGTGTGATGGAAGCATGCCATGCACTTTCACAGGAAAGATAAAATAGATGAAAATGTAACCAGGTTACAGCCAGAAAGTATCCCGAGACTGTGTGCTAGCAGCTTATTCCCATGGTATTACTGCTGGAGTTACTCCTTCAGCTCCTTGCTGGAGTCTCAGCAGCTCCTAAGCAATTGAGCATCGCTGTCGTGGGGATTAGGAAGCGGTGGAAGCTCTGTGCAATAGAGCAATACTTGTGTTTGTCTGTTTATAATTCATTTCTATTAGTCTTTTTGTTGTGTATTCATGGCCATGAGCAAGTGCTGCAAGTTATTGTGGAGAAGGAGGTTTAATTTTGCTAATCCTGTTTTATTCCCATTTCAGTGTAGCTTTTCGAATGCCACAATGCGGTGCCTGTAATGAATTTAAAATGTATTTTTGAATGGTACTGTCTTGCAGAATGTATTGGAAGCTCATCTGAATGTGCTTTAATACGAGATGCTGAAAAGAAAGAAAATCATCCATCTGAAATGCCGTTCGCATGGACTCTTTCATGCTGGCTGGGAATAACACCCTGCATACCAAGCAGGGAGGAAGCAGAAGCCTCTTCCTCACAATACGCTCAAACCCCTAACATGATTACAATCTTTTTATCTCGGCTAAAAAGCATTTTCTTTCATCCTTCTCAATAAGAGTGTTTCTTTTTACCATTTGGTCCACCACCTAATGCAAGCCAGACATATGCAGCAATTTTCACCAAATTATGATTTATTTGTACTCTTTACACCCAGAAAAGTGCAAATGAAATGATGACTGCGTTGAACAAGGCACTTTATAAACGCAGCCGTAACTCCAGCCTTGTCCGGGAGCTTACAGTGGGACAGGCGAGGCAAATAAGGAGCAAGAGGGGGATACGGTCACAGCAGTGAGGTGTCCTGACCCAGGTACGAGCAGCTCTGGGAGGGGGATTCGGGTCTGCTGAGCCCCAGGAAATTTGGTGCCTTTTTATTTGATTTTGCTGCTGAGGGGAGTCCAGGTTGTCAGGTCCAGCTGTCATTGTGTGGTCCTGGGTGGAGGAACACACATTCGACTGGAAGGCAGAGGGAAGAGGTTGGTTTTCAGGCAAGTCGGGTCCTTGAGCTGGCTCACAGGAACCGGTGCTGCTGCAGAGGAGGATGCTTGGTGGTTTTTGGCTTTCCTTTTGTTATTCCTGGGGAAGAAGGACCCTCAAAAACTCTATTTCTTGGGCAGGAAGCTAGGTAGGAGGCTGGCTCTGCATGTATGAGAAGGAGAATGCAGGGCTGGAGTAAGTGGTTTCCTAGCTCTGTTGGAGAACATCCTCAGCTTACAGATCCTCTGAAATGGCCAACACGAAGAGCCATCTGCCAGCGCTTGACTGATGGGACGTGGCTTTTTGCAGCCATTCGGCGTTGCTGCCGGGATCTCCCCCACATGCAAAGAGCACCGTTCAGAACCATGGGCATGTTTATTGAGAGCATAGTCCAGTGTCAGGCACCATGCTGTTAGTTGGGTGGCCAGACACCTAAAATGGAGCCTGGATATTGACTTTTCTCCTGGGAACACAAGGATGGCTGGATGCGATCAGACCAAAGGTCCTCACAGCCTAAAAACCTGTCTGGAAGGTTGTCTGGGGGAGAGGAGGAATTGCTCTGTCCCTTGGAAAGCTTTCCAAATCCCACCATCCCAGCAGCGAGGGACATGGTGAGGCAAGCAAAGCAACCAACCGCCCCTTTTGCTTGTGTTAAACCTACAACACAATTGTTTCTTCTAATGCCTCCGCTTGCTTGGGTTATGAGAAAGAGCGTGTGATTGCTGCCTCTCCACCTTCTCCGGGTCATTTGTGATTTATTTTTTTATAGATGTCTGTCACATTCCCTGTCCCATTGGGCATTTGTTGTCTGGACTTGAAGAGTCCTGTTAGTGATTTAACAGTTAATTATGGCCAGGAAATCTCTGCAACTCTGTGACATCTCTCTTCTCCTTTTTCTCTCAGCTCCTATTTATGGCATCTGTTACTTAAAGTATCATGTACTAGTAGTAACCCTTAGGCTACATATACTACTGGTGTTTTAATTCAGAACAGTACTGCACTTTGGAGGTGACTCTACCGACTACATTGTTGTTTCCGTGTGCAATGTGGTTTTGGTTTGCGTGGACCAGATTTCTTTCAGAAGCTTCACTCCAGTTGCCCATCACATGTCCTCCAACCTCTCATGGGACATACAGGTCCATACCGGTGATGGACGTACCAGTAAAGGACATACTGGTGATGTCCTTTAGACAACTTCCCTGTGTCAGGTGGGGACCAAACAAAAAACCAGATGAAATCTAGTTCAAAGGAAACCCTCAAAGTTTTCTTTGAAGGAGAGCCATGGGAGCCTCAGCCCAAAATTGCCTGATCATGTCTGATTGCACCAAAGTGTTTGTTAATGTAGAAATGTCTTTGGATTTTTATAGTGCTTTTCCTTGTCAGAATATTCTACGGCCATTAAAAGTTCAAAACGCCTTCTTGCCTTATTCCCACTATTGATGTGGAATTTTCATTGCAGGGTGATGATGGAATCGAATTGCAAAAAAAAGTCATTGATGGTGACATTTGGGTAAAAAGGAGGAGGTTTTGGCTTCCTGGCTTGTGTTTAGAGTGGCAGTAGATGTCCCTCGTGATTGTGCCGTGCTGGCACTTCTGGGCAGCACGTTCCCCCACCTTGTTACTGTCAAACCATCTCCTTTCAGATGCTTTCAACTTACTGAAAAAGTACCTGCTCAGGTGAAACATGTCCTACATGCTTTGGACAAGGAAAGGCTTTCCATTTTGGTGCCTTGAGTACGATGATTTGTTCAGAGAAATAACGTGCGATAGAAATGTGGTGGTTGGGCTTAAATCAACATGTTTTCTCACTAGAGAAAAGAAAATAATTTTTGTGAATATAGATGGGTTTTGAAGTTCATCTTCCTATGAAGAAGTCATATTTTTTTAAAGCAGTGGTAGGCAGGTGTCATACAGCGTATGCAGACACGTAACGTGTGTGTTTGTCCACAGTTTGAGGTATATGTCTGAGTGCGTCCTGTATCCACCCCATCCTACGCTTGAAATAGCCTCCTGTGTTGAATGGGATCCGTATGGCAGCCCAAAAGCCAGGCTTTTGGATGGACACTTGAGGTATACGTATGACTGTGTCCTGTATCCGCCCCATCCTACGCTGAAATAGCCTCCTGTGTTGAATGGGATCCGTATGGCAGCCCAAAAGCCAGGCTTTTGGATGGACACTTACAGAAGCTGGTGTTCACCATCTCAGAGATAGATGACGTTCGGTTTTCTCCTGTAAATGAGAACTCAAGCCAGAAGGCAAACACCCCCTTGCCAAGGGCAGGTTCGCCGAGACTCAGAGCACTGCCTGGGGACACGAGGACCAAATGGTCATAAAACCCTTATGCTTAAATATAAATCCCCAGCTGTAATGTCTCATGGATGGAAAGTTTTGCACTGATTTTCCCGTTGATCTTCTTAAGAGCTCCGTCGTGCGTTACTGAAGCCGCTGGCGTAAATACGTGTCTCTGTGTAGTTTTCTCTTCCAGCTCGCTTTATCACCGTGATTTTCTTTGCTTTGAGAAGTGCTCCTTCTGTGCTAACTTGGGGGTGGAGGGAAGGCTAATTAATTAAGCAGTAATTGTTGTCAAGTCAATTGGTGCTAACATTTAACATTTGACTTGTTTGTTATCCTGAGGTAAAGCGGAAGGAGTTAATGATCTAACAAATTGTGCATCCATCATGAGAGACTTGTTTGGAAAGAACGGTTTTGTTTATGAACTGTAAAATAATACATTTTAAAAAACCCCACATTTTGAAGCCAGATCGTTGAAGTTCTTGTGTGAAATTGTCACTAGATAGCTGTGGAGACAAATGCATCGCCTAATAAAGCTTAATGACTGATTTTCCCATTAATCAGAATTGAGAATGTGCTTCATTAAGATAATTAACTGAGCCAGTTGCTTAACTGACAGCTAGTAGACACAAATTCCCAAGTTACTTGCTTTCCTCTAAATAAAACTCACAAGAAGCTAACCTGGCACTGCTTCATCATCTTTATTGGAGAGAAAAACAGGAGGGCTGTTAAAATCTCATTGCCTGTGTTAGGTCCATGACTGCATCTCCCCGTCTGGGACAGTGGTGGGATGCGGTGGGTGGTACTGGGTGCCCTGCACAGCCTCGCGCAGGACCCAAGCCTTGGGCTCGAGGTTATTGTAGTCAGCTCACGCTGAAAGCTCACAAATATTTGCCGCTCTCCATCTCGCCAGGAGCAAATGGTCTTTTATCTGCTAATTTCTGAAAGGTCAGGTCTTTGTTGTGGTTGTTTTTGTCACCCAAGAACTATTAGCTCCTCCAAGGGGGAGAATTCCTTGTCAGAATTTGTGGCTTCTCCTCTTTGTTCAACGCAAGCTGGAAGTGGGGTCATGAGTCCTGAGCCCCCCTGAAGGCAGGGATGTGTAAGATTAATCTGCTCCAGGTTCATTTGTAGGCAGAATATGCAGTGCTGAAGAAGTTAGGGGAATTAACCGAGAGATCCAAAACTTGAATTATTAAATATACTATCTGGTTGTAACGTCTAGTTGTAAATCCTTTCCTTCCCAGCTCTCTGTGTCTTGAATTATAACACGGTAATGCTATCACGTAGCAGAAGACTCTTTGCACAGAAGACGACTCTGGAGCTAACATAAGGTAGTCGTCTCAACTCTGCTTTTCTTTTATTCTCAGAGTTCCCGGTCTTCCACCATGAACCCTGTTTACAGCCCCGTCCAACCTGGGGCTCCCTACGGAAACCCGAAGAACATGGCGTATACAGGTAGGACTGGTGTTCAGTGGCTCTTTTGTGAATGTCCATATTCGGTGGTGAGAGCAGATGATCGTTAATGAGTAGTTAATCCCTTAACGAAGGGAGAGAGTTCCCATCAAGGAGCCAGATGGGAACATGATTTGCAGGAAAAACTTCTGCAAAGCCAGTGCAGTAAGGTTAGTGAGAAGAAATGGATCTGAATTCCTAAGAAGAGGATGCCGTGGAAATCCTAAAGAAAAGGATCAGAAGGGTGTTTCTTTAGACAAACAAAACATGCAAGAAGTTGCTGGGGGAGTTGCTGGAAGTTGCTGGGAGCTGGAGGGCTTGCTTCCGGAGCTGACCTGAGCGACTTGGGTGCACGTGCTGGAATAATCCTGCTGTAGAAATGAGGATCCCGCAGGCGCGAGCCCGTTATTTGGAGAACATGCAGTTATTGTTATAGGTGGTGATTTAACTACATTATGGACTGATTTTTTTGTTTTCAAGTTACGAGTTAACAAGCAAGGTTGATGTCTGTTTGAAGTCCATCTTTAGAACTGAGTTGTCTAAAAATGTCATCTTTAATACTTGAAAAAGGCATTGAAATATGTTTACCATAATTATGTAACTAGTGGGGAACTAAAGTGTACTTATAGGTAAAGAAGTTAGCTCGGAGAGAAATAGTGCTTTGGAAAAAGAAAATCTCAGCTTAGGTGTATCTGTGGTTTTCCCCGTGGATTATGTTTACCAGCAGTTGTTGTTCTGATCTTCTATAAGCACCTTACAAAATCACCCTCGGAAGACTCCTTCTTCTAACGTTTTGTTGAATATAATTAGCTATCAAGTGTCATATTGTGGTAAGACTTCCTTCTTTACATTTGCATTGCCAGTTGTATGTGTTGACTTTTACCTAATGTGTGAAATTGCTCGGGAATGTGCTTTTGTGGGGGAAAGCGGTCAACAGCAAATGGAAATGAACATCAAATACTCGTAGCTACTTAATTTGCAAAATATTCTCATTGGCTTCGGTAGCTGTTTCAGCCGGTAGATCAGTAGGGCTAGCTGCGTTGCTGCGAGGAGACCTGTCTGATAGTCTGCGGAGCGGAGAGTTCCTCAAAGGCGTTTTGCCCCATTTTTATTCACCCTTTCTTTTTCCCCATCAAATTTATGCATGCTGCTTTCTTGGAGATAGTGTAGCTCAGGGGAACTTTGGTCTCACAGTCAAAGCACTAGAGGCTTGGGAAAAAAAAAAAATCTCTGTGAATAATAGTCTCTTCAAAAATATCACCATTGTAAGAGGACTGCAGACTCCAGCAGTGCTTGGGTGATAGAATGAGCTCATAAGTGCACAGTTATTTTCCTACACTAGAAATAACAGCAATTTTGTGCTTTCCAGCACAAGCATGGTTTGGACAAGAGTCTACTTCTCTCCCACTTTACGTTTTTTTTTCTGGCGTGTGCTCACAGCTCCACCTTAAAACCCATGCAATGTAGATTTTCTATATCTGCTTTCATACAATCCTGAATGTTTTAGAAGCTGCTTTCTGGCACTCAGTAACACAATTTTATTTAAATATTGAGGTGCAGATTGGATAGTTTGCACCTTGGCCTTTCTGGAAGGAGAATTTTAGAGGGTGATTTCTGGTTTATATGAATGAATTCTACACGGCTGCATTCAGAATAAGTCAAATGGCAATATTAATAGGATGTTATCGTCTAAAATAACCTGCTGGTTAATCACCATGAAGATTCTACTGTGCACTTAAATATATAAAGCTATTGTCTGCCTTGGCCAGCTTGTGCCAGCTCTGGTAGGGATCATGGCGAGGTGGCCCCCATGAAACTGGTTTCACCCCAAACCATCGGACTTCAGGCATTTGTGTTCCAGAGTTTGTGGTAAATGAAGAGAAATCAGTGGCAGCTGTGCAGGATAACCTTGGAGAAAAAAGTTGGAGGCAGATCAGACTGGAAAAAATATAACAAAGTCCTTAGTTATGTTAATGGAAAAACAAAGAAGGGAAAATTCAAGTGACTGCTTGAACGTAGGACACCGAAGCAGGAATTGAATCATATTAGTGCTTGGTTTTGCACAGGTGTAAGGTAAGGAGTCAGTGGGCTGAATTCTTACAATGAAGTCCCAAAATAGATAATAGGTTAAAAAGCATTTAAACAAAGAGCTGTTTTCTTTGGTAGGCAAATAGTATTACAAAACCTTTTAAATATGAATTTATTTGAATATTTAATGAAAGACCTAAAGTTATATTGCAAAAGAGGGGGAGAAAATTTAAATTTTATCCTTTGTATAGAAAAGACAGGCGACTCCTGAGGGTGGTCTCAACAGTTATTAAAAGAAGGCTGCCATGTCTCCTGCATTACAAGTGCCAGGCTCTGTCTATCTAATTCTTGCTTTCTATGCTTAATTTCATTTACATTGCTTTAACTTGCATCATTTAGCTACGTATCAGTTTCTAATGTAGCCACAAGCTATTCTGGACGATATTTAAACTTATAGAGACAAACAAAATAGACTTTTCCCAGGAGAAGCATAAAGTTAAGGAGTTTGTAGATACTTCCTTCTCAAATTGCTTTGAAAATAATGGCTAAAACATATGACCTGGTAGAGCTGGAGGGGATGTTGACTGCCATCATGCGTGCAAACCCCTTCCGTGGTCCTGGGAGCTGATTACAGCTACGGGGCTTAACGAGTGTCTCAGTCCTGGTCGGCGGCTGAATGGAAGAGTTTGTTCAGAGCCCCTCATTTGGAATAGCGTGTCAGCAAACCTTCCCACGATCACTTCATGAGACAGACTGCACGACATCTGTCCCAAAATTTTGATTTGAGATCTAATTTGGGATACGATATAGAATTTATACAGTATATAATTTTTTTTTTTAATCTCATCTTTTTGCAGTAGTGGAGGACACTGAAAAAAATTAATGCCAAGCTTTATATTAGGCAAGAAAGAGAAATTTAAAAAGCCTGAAGTGTAATAAAGTTGAGGTAAAGGTTGTTAGCCCAAGGCCATGTTCTTGGTTTGCTTTAGAGTCCAGGTTTTTTTACCCCAAATCTAGTACAGTACGTGTATTACTTAAATTTTTGTCTTTAAAGATCATGCATAAACCATTAATTTCTAACCTTGTGGAATAAAACTCAGGTGGGATATATGCGGAAGGAAAACAAGGATGGTAATCAGGATACTGGCAGGTTGAATTCTATGCTCTTGTGGTTTTTTAGTGCTAAATGTGAATGTGAATGCTTTATATAGAATAGATTGCTTTTGGTTGAAATGATCAGTTTTAATCTGATTTTCTTCTCATTCTCACTTCTTTGTTTTCTGTACATGGTGGGCTACGGAGAGAGGTCCATTTCGAAATAAATGAAAATTTTTGTACCAATTGGCTGCTCGTATGTTAGGGAGAATGGGAAATCCTTGGCACGTACTCAAGTCCTTGATGTCCCATACGTTTATTCAGATTCTTCATTTTTCCATTTTGATCTTCCTTAAAGGCAGTGTGAAGGACAGTTATTTCCTAAATGATTTTTAAAGTGTGGTCTGAATTAGATGAATTTTTATGGGTAATTATAATTAAGTTAAAAAAAGGAAGTTTTAAAATAGAGTTATTAGGTGAAACAAAGAAGTGTTAAATTCGTAAAAGAAATGTTTATTGAAACACTCCCCATATTTGGACTAATAGATTTATTAAGCAAAGGTGGTTTCTCATGTCGTTAGTATGTCTCATTTTTCGGGGTCCTTAAGACCCCCAGATCTGTTGGATTGCAACCTCCTTCCCATTTTCCTTCCTAAAAAGTGAAATAAGCCTTGTGCGTTTTCTGCTAGCAGTGCTTTCTCGCTCTGGAATGAGCTGGCTGTTGAGCTCAGCTAAGGTGACACAGAGAGAATGTTCTCGCTGCAGACGGAGCTACGTCCATCCAACGCCGGGTTTGTGCTCCGGCAAGTCCTGGTTCCTCGTGCTCGGCTGGTGACTGCTTCCCCTTCGCTAATTCGACGTATTTTAGAACATCACCAGCAAACAGTGCTTGAGTGTTGTTTACTATTTAATTAAAACAGACTGTAATTAACTTGGATCTTCATGTAAGCTGTCGTTTTAATTGAGGTTAACTTTAAAATGTATTTAAAGACTCTCATTTGCTTTTTTATCATTTGTAGAATTCACTTTACTTGCCCCAAATGTAAGCTGCTGAA
>NW_009212235.1:107822-135766 GCF_000690835.1 Fulmarus glacialis
TTTGCCGCATTATCCTTCCTGTTTTCTTGTGTTCACTTTTGCTAAGGCACCGGTCCTGCAGCAAATAGATTAGCTCGTTGGTGTGGAATCAGGGATGAAGAATCAGTCTCTCCTGTAGCTTGTTTGACTTCAAGCATGAAACTATAAAAGTGTTTGTTATAGCTCACACTATTACCGTTTTCCCTACCAGAAGCTGATTAATATGCTGATAAGATGCTGTGATTCATGAACCTTCGGTAGACTGACTCTGTATTCATTGTAGTTATTACTAAATAATAAAATCCAAGAGCCCAAAGATGTGGAGCTGGTTAGTAAATCTCCAAGGGTTTTGTGTCACACCGCTCTAGTGCACGACACTTTCCAGGTCCTGCTGCCGCAGGAGCTTCCGTGCTCGGAAGAGATGTTCTTCAGCTCAATTTTTGCTGATGGAAGCCCTTGGTTTGCTTTGGACAAACAGCTCCATTTAGGTTCTATGTGTCATGAAGCAATATTTCTATTCCCAAACCCCCCGTAATTACTGAAGGTAAAGGAAAAATGCTTTTATTCAATAGATTATTTGAAATTTTAAAAGAAACAGGACAAGTTCTGTTTTTCTAGTTTCTCACTCTTTCTCCATTCAGAAAAATCACTAAGCAATATGGATATATTCTCTTCTGTGGCTTCTTTGGCCACAGATTACTGATGATACTATTCCAGATGGTTGTCCCCCTTTTCCCACATCCAATCCTCCGCTTGCTCTCTGACAAAAATTCACAGTTTTCTTTCAAACTCCTTGTACTAGTCTTAAATCCCTGCTGTGGAAGTGCCGGTACTTTTCTATCTGGTGCACGCACCGTTTGACCCTGCCTGGGGACTCTCCTGGTCACCCAGATTCAGAATTGTTTTGCCCAAATTTAGTGGGGCGGTGTTGACGTGGGTGATCCCCTGAGCTGCTTTAATGGTAAGGGGCAAGAAAAGAGCATCTCCCATGTGGTCTGTTCTACTTTATGAGCCATTGGATTGTCTCCTAGAAGTGCTCCTTTCTCTCTGATACGGCAAGGTGTGTTGATGGCTGACTCAGCTGTAGACATCTACGCAAAGTGGTCTGTGTTTGGTCTTGAGTCCCATCCCTGGGGTTTGTGTCTGAATTATTTATTGCAGGTCTTCTAAAATGGTAAAATCCATTTTAAAGAGATTCTGTCTTGACCAGGTTATGTGCCTGGCTCTTGGGTGGGAAGGGAAGGGCAAACCTATCTTCTGAGGTGTGGGGCAAGGAAGGATGGTGACTTTCTTTCTCGGCTGAATACCCCCACATGTAAAACACTGCCCACTGAAGGCCAGCTGGGCCGGTCATTTCTCAAACACAAGGTTTTTGGCTCTCATCTAATCCCTGCAGCCTGTGGCCATCATTGCAGTCTGTCCTCAAGGCCATCAGATCAAAGTTGTTTGGACTAGTGAGGATGCTTGATCCGAAGCCACTGAAGTCACTGATCTTTCCACCTGTTTGGTCTTGCTCAGGCAAGAGTCAGGGATATGCAGCTTGGTGGCAGCCAAGGGCAGTGTGGCAGAAAGCAACGGCAAGGAGTCCTCAGGAAGGAGGGTCCCACCCTCATAAAGAGTGTAGAGAAGAATGGTTTGGGTTGGAAGGGACCTTAAAGAACATCTAGTTCCAACCCCCCTGCCATGGGCAGGGACACCTTCCACTAGACCAGGTTGCTCCAAGCCCCATACAACCTGGCCTTGAACCCTTCCAGCCAATTCCTCATCCAGCGAGTGGTCCATCCGTCAAATCCATGTCTCTCTAATTTAGAGACAAGGATGTCATGCCAGGACAGTGTCAAATGCTTTGCACAAGTCCAGGAATCTTTGTTTCTTTCAGGAACCAGTAGATCATGATGATGAATGTGAGCTGCTGTCATCAGGAAGCTTTTGTTGGGTGGCAGTATTCAAATGGCCTAATCCTCTGGTTTAGATAAATAAAAACGTGCATTTCAGAGTTCCAATATCTAATGCACTTGTTCTATTGGTAGTCAGTTAGCCACGAGCAGCCCCACTGCCACAGATCTACAAGGAGCTCAGTTCTTCAGGCGTGCTGCTCAGTGGGTGCTACTGCAGGGTCCTCATCTCCAACCTGCAACTCTCAATGGATTTCACCAAAAACGTCTTAGGATCAGTGTCACCGTGTCTGAGACAACAAGACAGGAGGCAGTGCCTAATGTCCTTAAATCTGGCCAGATACAGGCTGGGAACTCCCCGCTAAAAAAAATGGGAATCCCAATGGCAGTATCTGAATGTGATGGATACCCTCATTCCTTCTCCCAAGGCTTTTCCTGGTTTGTCAAGCTGTCTCCCAGCCTTCTCATGTCTTTGCAGGAGGAATATCCTTGTCTCTTTTCCTAATTCCTTTTTTGCTAATGATTTGTTTCCATCATGCATTCAGGTTTCTGCTGTGGATCTTCTGCTGCTTCTCCACTTGTTTTTTTGTCTCGGAGAGGGCTGGAAGGTAGCACCCTCCATCACCCCCTTCCCTGGCTTTTTTGGGAAAGATTATCATCAAGCCCCTCTGCTGCTCTTCTGGTCCTTCTCCTCGCATTGCTTGTTCCCTGGAGTCTTTCGCTCCATCCCAGCTATTTTTCCTTCTCTCTCGCAGCCTGTCAGCCTGGCCCGGCTGGCAAACTCCTGCGCGGGTCCGGGAGAGCTGGACTCCTGGCACCAGGAGGAACCTGACGCCTTCGTGCGACTGGGTTCTGTTTAGCTGCATTTCCAAAGTGGATTAACCTAGACTGCCCAGAGGCGCTTTTAGGGAGCCTCTGCAGCACGTGAATGTGAAATAAATATTCAAGGGTGGCTGCTCGGCAAGTTTTATCCTGCATGAGATTCACCGAAGTATTTTGGGGAAGCAGAGGAGCAGTCTACAGCAAGGAAGATTTTGAATCGTATTTACAATTAATCTGTGATCTTGCTGCAAGATTCAGTATGTTCTTCCTCAAGTAACAAATGCGTCCTCTTCATTTTAAAGCATAAAATAATCTTATTTCTAATAATTTGAGGCGAAGTCCTGGCTAAGAGCTTTATCATTTGTATGTAGAAGAGCATGATGTCTCTCTGAGTCACTTGTCAACCCTTTTTACGCTGTCTGCAAGGTCTGGGTTCATTTGCTTTCCAATTTAATTGATTTTCCTGCTTCTTCAAGTGGCAATCTCTCTGTGGGATTTTTGAAAGCATTGAGAAAAATATCTGAAAGTAATGCAAATTTGATTTACGGTATAATGCATGCGTGCGGTTATAGTTTCACGATTTTCTGATAGCGAATGGGTGTGGATGGTAGGCAAACAAATATGCGAGTCAACCTACTAATTACTGGGTTTTTATGTTGATGGAAAGGCATCAGTTTGATGTTTTTCTTGTGTGTCTGAAATTTTGGAGATCTTTTGGAGGGATTCCCGAAAGGATTAAGGATTTGTGTGAGCTGATGCTCTTATGTTTGTGACCCACGCTGGCAGGCTACAGAAGTCTGAAGCAAATATCGTACAGACATCGTGGTCTAATTCTGTCTAAATCTTTATACAAAGGTGGAGAACACAAATGCAGTCAACTTCACTAGGTTGGTCGGCACTGGTTGCTGAGGATGGGTTTCCTCTAGCACCCTCCACCCCTCTGCTATTGCACCTGAGTGAGCCCGGCTCCGTCCTTTTCGGATGTGAAAACTCCAGCGCTTCCTCCGGCACGTCAAGCTCTCCCACCCGTGATTTGGGTTCCCCGCGTGGGACCTCCGCACGCTCCAAAGGGGTGGGATGTGTCCCTGAGCCGGGCTGTTTGCCGCACTCCCAAACTGCAAACGCCGGAGTTTTGTCATTTTTTTCCCCCAAGGTGAAACCACAACATTTGTTCGGACATAATGATTAACAGAGGGAATCGGCATCGTCCGCCCTCCGGTCATTGGTTTTGTTGGCAGGACAGGAGGTGTGGGATTCTCACCTGGGTTTTTATCCTAATCGGTATCACTTGTATTTGTTGTTGAACTGCAGACACAACTGCACATGTGAGGACTGACCTGATTTACACTTGACTGTTCATTTAATTTATTGGTACGTTGAAAGCCGGTAGCCTCCAATTTTGTAGAAGACGGAAGGATGTTCTGATAGGATTCCTACAGTCGGCTTTTAATCCTCCTTTGCATACTCTTTGTGGGACAGAGATAATTCCAGGCTTGATTTCAGCCTTTCTTATTAACTTAAAATTAAAATTTCGCTGTGTTATTCTCTGGAAAGGCTGGGCCTTTGATGACAGATTAGTTCTTTGGCCAAGAAAGCCAAGTTCTTTCAGAACTGCTGTGTGCGAAGAGGATAAACTCGACTTTTTTTCCTTTCTTTTTGGCATTCCACAGCCCATTTGTGGGGAGCGCCGAGGAACGCAAGGCAAATGGCTTTGGTGCTGAAGCAGGCAGGGTTGGGGTGCTCTCCTCCTTACTTTTCCTTCTGCTTGTAAGATCTGCGTGCATGTCTACCCTTTCCACTGATTGGGAAATGCCATTTCTGGATTTAATTAGGTGATCCATTGCTTACTGGTTCTGTAAAACAGGAATTTTAAACTGTGTTCAGGGTGTTGAATTGATTTCAGGATGATTAAAAATGTATGAAGTGGGGACAGTGAATATTTTTCCTCTGCCATTTCTTCATGTTTATTAATTGGTGTGTATAGAGCAGACAGGAAAATCATGCTTGACCGGGAGAAGAATGAGCTCTGGCTTGTGTAGACTCTTGTTATTTTTATGTTTAAAGGCATAATTTTTGTACAGGAATACTTCCAAACAACTTGCTGAATTTCTGTGTTGGAAGCTGTTTGAGTTTCAGCGCTCTGGTTAGCTGCTCAATGATGGCTAAGTCACCATCTTCGTAATAAATTAACTCATGGACTTTCTCGAAGCCATAAAAAGCATAAAACCCCTAAGGAAATGAGGGGTAAGTTTTCTTGTTTGGGGAGCGAGGGAGAGGGAAGCAGAGGGGTTTGGGGTGAGATTAGGGTTATTTATGAGTGTGTGCAATAGCTGTAGGCTGTATTTGGGTGGTTCTCCTGCCAACGGCAGCATCGTTGGATGGTGGATGTGGACGTGGAGGTCACCCCGCTGCACTCACCTATGGATGGACACAGGTTACTGTGCAGAATAGGTCTCGGCGCACAGAAGTTTAGGAGCCATATACCTGTGTTTCAAGACAGAAGACTTTCTTTGTTTTTCATATTAGAAATGGAGGCATAGTAAAGCTCCTTTGAAGACAATAATTCATGACATCTCATTACAGATGCTTGTAGGCTCAGGTAGTTTGGAGATCGGTCCAACTGATGTCAACCTTCTAAGGAGTTTCATAGAAACTTCGGGGAACATCCTTCGCCCCTTGTTTTGTAACTGTTTGTATAAGGTTTTACATGCTTTTGAGTCTGCCTGTGTTGTAAATAAACAGAATAGTCTCAGATCTTAAAAGCAAACAGAACTCATGTTATGTTTTCCTGAATGACCCCATTGTGTGCCTTTTAATCCTACGTGCTCGGTTGGTACGTGGAACTGGTTTATGCTCTGCCTCATTTCTTGGCTACAATATTGATTTTGTTTTTCCCCATAGTGGAAAAGAAATAAAAAGATTAAATGACTAGGACTGAAGAGGGCTGGAGAAAATGTGTGTAAGGCAGAGAAGAAAAAAAAACATAGGTGGAAAAAAAGAGATGGCCTTGGAAATATGTTTTAAAGGGGAAAGTACTCCTTCGTTTAAAGAAAGTAAAAGGTGAATGGAGAATTTTCTTGTGTGTCCGTTACTTCTGTAGAGTATTAGCACATAATCTGAAATTCTTCAATCACCTGGGGAAGAAATAAGTTTTATTTTTAAGCATGAGCTCTACCAAAGCTCTGTCTTACATAGTGTGTAGACAAATTCTAACCAGTGATTTGGGCTTTTAAAATGTATATTCAGTATTAAAATTGGTGAATGTAATTTTTTTCCTTGTCTTATTTCCTAGTCTCTGTATATCATAGAAAGAAACTCTTTTGGTGGCTTTGATAACTTATAGCGTGTTTCTAAGCCATCTTCTTTTCCTTTGTTTAAGCCATGGTTGTATTGTTTTACACTGTTTAAAACTTCTTCTTCTATATGTTCCCTTTACTTCCATATGTTTTCCTATATGTTCCCTTTACTTCGCTGCTGAACGACAAGGAGCCTCAGTCAAAGATCACGCTGGCCATCTTGGTATCGTGTCTGCGGCACTTCGTTTCTCCATGCCTCTAAGTCACATTGCCAAGTCACGCTTGATTTGCCATACATCAAATCTTAAACTTATTTTGGCCTCATTGCTTTCCAAACCCCCATAATTGTTTTCCCCCTCCCCGTAACTATCTCTGGATGTCCAGTTTGCTCTTTTGAGAAAGCTGCTGATGTGGGTGGTGTTCCTACTATGAAGCCCCTCTACCAAGAGGTTGTTTTAGGGACCTCCCTCCCCTTGTTTCCAATCTAGCACACCTTCTTTCACGAAGCCGTGGTGTCTCTCTGCCAATGGTAGCAATTGTGGAAAAAATATTAGATCAGTTTTTAAAATCCTTCCTTCTGGAGGTGAAGAGCATCAGCATCGGCTGGCAGAAGCCCGTCAGCAGTCGCTAAATGGGTCAGTGATTCTCAGCAGAGCACTTTGGGAGCCTCTGCCATGGGCACCGCGGAGCTGGAGTGTGACCTTGTCATTGTGTGAATTTGAGATGGGGGTGGTTAGTAAAGCAAAATGAAAATGTCTCGTAGCACTGAAACCCCACGTCTGCTCGGAATCTCTCAGCTGTGAGTTAAAATCTCACTGAGTCTGAAACAAATGGCTTTTTCTGCATATTTTTTCTGCCATTTGCAGTTCAAATTCATATCCTCGCTTGTTTTTCTTTGTACATACTTGCACACCACACATTCGGTACCTCTTAAATCCCCAGGTGCTTCAGTTAAATGATTGAAAATAAGCTCCAATACTGCCTCATGATCCATTGAAAACCCTTAACATTTGCTGCCTTTCCTCCCCTTCTCCCCCCCGCCCCTTTTTTTTTTTTGTCTGGCACAGCAAATAAGTGGTTAGATACTTGTTATATTTTTGCCGTCTGAAGGTAATAAATTAAAATTTTGTGGCTTGACTTCTGGAAACATGTTTGTAGATTAGCTATTGAATTTTTCTCCTCTCCTGGTGCACAATTATTTTTTACACTGTACCTAGTCAATGCGATACAGCGCAGAGGTCTGTACGTAGAGAAATGTGATCTGGTACGGAGTTGTAAAAGACTTCTATAAGCTTCAGAAATAGTTCCCTGGTTTGTACCAGATCTGTAAATTACCGAGTCTATGTTTCTACTGTGCTTTATACCTAACATCTTAGTTTTAGTTTAATGGGGATCAGCTTTCCCAAAGTGGCCCGGTTAAGCTCTGGCTTGTTAATCTGTTTTGCTATTCTGTTCACGTTAGATTTAGCCTCATCTGAAACCGAAATCAGGAGTTGCTTATATGCAAACACATTCGTATACTTATTTTAAAGTGTGTGTGCCTGCCTTTCCCTCTCCCTGTGCTTGCTAGCATTCGGCCTCATTTCATCTAATGCAGTACTGGGCTAGAATTTTAATGTCTCTGCGGCCAGCGATGATTTATTAGATCCCAAAGCCCTGGCTCAGAGTGCAGGAAGAAAATATTGCATCAGTGAGCTGGCTTGGCACTGCTCAAATAAATGAATCCTGAAAGACTGTTTAGTGTTACAGCCTTTTTTTCCTTCCCCTCCCCTCACGCCCACCAGTCCTTCCCCGGTCCCCGACCCCTGAGTTTCAGCTGATGTTGAGAAGTGCTCGTTTCCTTGCAGGAATTGCCATCTCCGGGTCTTTTTACGATAAATGCGTTTGTTAACAGCCTCGTCATATAAAGCCCTTTGACTCCCCACAGTCGCTTCGCGTGGGGCCGAGAAGGAGCTGTAATCCTCAAGTTGGGATAAAATGAAGCTTTTGTGGCAGGGCACAAGGTTGGGCTCCTGGTGATGAACTGCTGGTGCTGTGGCATTGCGGTGAAGATGTCCCTGTGGTCTTTATTCTGGCCAGCACGTAGCACCATCAGCTCTATGCTCATCACCTCTTTGGGGTGGCACGTTGCCGGAGCAGCCCCGTGGGTCGTTGTGGCTTGGAGCTGAGCTCTCTGGGGGGATATTTCACCTACCGTAGGTTTTCAGAGTCTTTGAAAAACATGGTTTCTCCATTGAGTTTATAGTATCCAATAAATCTTTGTTTAGCTGGGAGGAAAATTGTGCTAGTGCTTGAAACATCCCCGCAGGTCAAGGCATGATGAGTTATGTGTTATCTGCCACTACGTTTTTGTCACTTGTATGTGCTGGTGGAGAGGTGATTTAATTTTCTAAGTATGTTTTGCCTCCTTCGCAGGACAGGAACAAGAGCAGTAAGCATGAGTATTGCCATTGCTCTGCCACTGAAAGGACCAGGTTTTGGCCATCTCTGCTGCCAGTATCGCTGTCCTCCCGGCCGCCCTACCGACATGTCACTGCGGTGGGCTGCTCCGTGAGGTGGCCATCTGTACTTGTGATTTAAAGTAAAGCATAAAAAGGAGCTAATCCCACCGCTTACAGATAAGCTGGCTGTGTTTGCTGCTGGTGTTGGTCCTAATGATGCTCCTCATGTCACCAGATGAAGGCAGGTGTTGGGTGGAGATGATGAGTTTCCTGTGGGCCGAGAGTTGCGTTAGGTGGGCAAAGCTAGCTGCCATCCACTGCTTGTCCGAAATACTGGGGGCACTTCTCTCTGCATCATGGAATCACAGAACGGTTTGGATTGGAAGGGACCTTTGAAGAACATCCAGTCCAACCCCCTGACATGGGCAGGGGCATCTTCCATTGCTCCAAGCCCCGTCTTCCATTGCTCAAAGCCCCGTCCCACCTGACCCTGAACCCTCGTAATGAGCGGGCATCCACAACTTCTCTGGGCAGTGTCTCACCATCCTCATTGTAAAAAAAGTCTTCCTTACGTCCAATCTAAACCTACTCTCCTTCAGTTTAAAACCATTGCCCCTTGTCCTGTCACTATAGGCCTTGGTAAAAAGTCTCTCCCTGTCTTTCTTAGAAGCCCCCTTTATACATTGACAGGCCGCAATAAGATCTCCCCGAAGCCTTCTCTTCTCCAGGCTGAACAACCCCAACTCTCCCAACCTTTCTCCGTGGCAGAGGTGTTCCAGCCCTCTGACCATTTTCGTGGCCTCCTCTGGACCTGCTCTAACAGGTCCATGTCTTTCTTGTGGGATCCTGTCTTAGCACTGATCTGGGGAAAGAAACCCATCACTTTAATATTCCAAAGAAGAGCAGCAGCCTGTGACCACCACCCCAGTGCTGGCTGCGTTCACCTCCGAAACAGGTCCCCAACGGGTCTCTTCTAGAGTGCTGTCAGCCCAGCAGCCTTTCCCCTGGGGGCACATCTAATTCGTTTCACTTCATAAACAAAATAATTTTGAATCTTTTCATGAAGAAGAAGAATAAAGAAGAAATCAGGCTGAAAAGATGAGCTCTCAGAAGACTTGAGTTGTGGGCAACAGTTATTGGATGTGAGGGTTGGAGGGAGAAGTGCAAGAATGAAACCCTGGAGTAATGACAGGTGAAGACCTTCGTATCTCATAGTTAAGAAATTCTCTTTAGTAAGTAACCAAGGGCAGCTTCAGCCTTATGCTTGATTTGTTGCCATCCGTTTACACGCAAAAGTGATGTTGCTGTCTCTTGTTATTAGAAACCTAATGTATTGCAGAGAAGAGCATCCATCTCTAGGGAGAAGGAGTCATTGATTTTGGTGGCATTCCCAGGAGATGCAAAGCACATGATAACTGTAAATGAAATCAGATAAGGGAAAGAAGAGATTTTAATAGCCTAACAATGAGTTGTTTCATTCAGAAAGATATGAGCATGTATGCATCTGAACTTCTGTTTACCTCTAGCTGCTTCTTTCAAATTAGTAACTGTTTCTTGAGGTGAGGACCATTTTGTGCTGCATGTTGAAGGTGTGGGTAAAGGTGTGTGTACTGTTCAGGCATTCTGTTGCCAGAATGTTTTTCTCTCCTCTGAAAACAGTTAAGGAAACAGTAGTATAATTAACTGTCATAGGAATTCCAGGGTGAACAGAGCAATTTTTCATAAGTGGAGACACAGTAATGATTATGTAGTCTTTAAATAGGGCATGGTTTGCTTTGAGACTATTAATATAATTCAGGGTTTAGGACTGCTGAACTCAAACTTACGGTGCGCACTACATCTCATTGAATGCATGAGCAGCAGGTTGGTGACTCTCAAGGCTCCTGCAACCATCTGAGACAAATTCAGATCTTAGGTGGGGGGATCATTCTCTGCAATTACCCATCTTTCTCTGTTGGCTTCTCATGCAGGGACCTCAGTTTGGCGCTTGACCTTTGGTACATGCATTTGAACCTGGTAAGTTTGTCTCTTCTCCAGCACCTGACCCCAGGGTGCAAGGAGTTAAACTGTAAAATTAGTGGTTGACACCTCCCTGTCAATTCTGTTAGCTAGCTGTAAGCGATGGAGGCTACAAGAAGGTCCACGTGTGTTACACTCTGTATTTGATATCTATTTCCAAAGGTGGTGGGAGTTGTCCGTGTCATGCAGCTTCTTGCAATGTCTCTAGCAAAATGCAGGGAGACATGTAGAAGGGGAAGGTGACTTCTTAAAAAAAACCCAGCGCACGCCTCATCTCCCTCTTTCTTATTCTGTCATACTCGCACGCTCACAACACTAAGATTAATGTATTCGCAGAATCTGCCAGGACCACATGCATGCCCGATGGAGAATAAGGCATGCAGCCGTCAAGTCCTCATCACGTCTCTTGGGTTCCCCTTCATTGGCAAGGACCAGCTGGTTTTTGGATGTGCCATTTCTGCCCTTTAGGAGTTGATGGTGATTGGGATCTTTCTCCTCTTCATCCTGTCTCGCCTCTTGCCAGTCATTAGTCAACTTTGCTGATTTACTTACTGTCCCTTTTTCCCTCTACCTGGGGTTCTTATGGCTCTCGTCCTTTTTTTCCCCTAGTTTGGGTGTCTTGAGAAACTGGACATCCTGTCATTTTTAATGTGCTGTCATCTTAACAACCTGCTGAGACCGGTGCCATCAGCGTGTGCTTTTCTCTTAACCATTCTTCTTCTACTATTTGTTCAACAAAGAGCTGCATTATTCTCTCTGGCAGCCATGGGAATGCCTCCACCAAGATAAAATAAAATCTTAAAAGTTTCAAATTATGCTGAAACTAGTGAAAATAAATGACAAGCAGTAGTGTAAAAACGAGTGGCTGATGACAAGTATGTATGAAGGATAACGCTGGTTGAGTTCCCACTCCCCTTGAAGGGAGGAGAGGCCACGGGCATGGGGCTGCCATTTGCTTTCCAGCTTACCCAGTGTTCTCATGCCAAAATCCACTTGCCAAAACACAGGGACGCCAGGTAAAGAGGGAAAGCTGGCATCAGCATGAGCTTAACTAGCTTGGTCCTATTAATTTGCCTCCATTAAAACAATAAATCATTCAAGTTGCTGCTTCCCTGAATATTAGCGGTGCTTCTGCCTGAGCGGTTGGCCCAAGTGACCTGCCTGCTCCCTGACAACGTTTCTGCTACTTGTCCCATAGTAAAGATAACGTTATCTAAGTGCTGAAGGGCAGCGGAGAGCGTCTCCCTCAAAAAAGCATCGTGCATCTCCCCATGCATTTTCATCTCTGGCCTCTTTTCTATCCTATAGGGGCTTTGGTGTGGCTGTAGAGTTTTTTAATTTCTTTTTTAACCACAGTGTGTTATCCCTCCCTTGCTTCTCCCCAGCTGTCTGGTTCCTTAAAGGCAGTAATGTGTAATTCTCCCATCGTGGATGTTAGACCCGTTATGAATAAAGATGAAGTGGAAGCGGAATGCTTTCCCATTAATTTAAAACTTTGGTTATCATGACAACAGGTTACAACTCTCTTCATTGCCATGACAATCTCCTGCAAAATTGTGAAAATGTCGTCTTATAGTTATTTTTAGTTTGTCCTCTATTCCCATGGAGACCAACTTTTACTTGAAGTGTTTGATGCTTTGTGCTTGGAGCCTTTAATGAGCCTCACAGAAGTATGTAAGTCAGTAAAGGCAGAGGCCTCCGAGGTCAACTGATCCCTCCGTCAGCCCTTGCAGGAATGGTCTGTACAGTACGCTTTTCTACTGCTTTGTTGTATTATGTGCACTTCTTTTTTTTTTGTTATCTTCTCTTGTGTGATTTTTAATATTTACATTTGCTGTAGTGCCTGAGCACTTGTATTCTTCTTTGCATGTGACCCTATTTGTTGCATTAAATTCTGTCTGAAAACTTCAGGTTCTGCACAGGACACTGAAAAAAAAAAATCTGCAAGGGAAAAAGAAAAACCATAGAAGACTGTGAACAGGACACTTAAAGTGGTAATTTGTTTTTACTTGCTATGTAGTTGTTTTGGGGAGAAAAATTGCACAGAAATGGAAGTTTTCTCTCAGTCTTTCTAACAGTTTACAAAGGAAGTTTTACTGGAGTAACATTTGCACAATCAGCTAAAAATTTACTAGCTTATCATTAAGCAATATTACAAATTACCTCAATTATAAAAGGAAATAAAACTACTTTGTGAGCCTCCCTTTTTCCTGTGCTTCTATTTTCTCCCCAAGTAGCCAGTTCGTGTAATCCGTGGGAGTCTCCCCCTCGTCAGCTGGAATTAGAAATTAGAAGTGGTAAGAACGAATAGCAGAAAAACAGGTTGCATCCATCGGACTGTTTCCCAAAAGCTGGGCAAGGCTGACTGTCAACTACTATCTATTTATGAAGTATTTGTCTTGCTTCTCCTTCAATGGGTGTGAGCGTGGCTACTCCGAAGCGAAAAATGGCAAAACTGAGATGGCATCACCACTTGTGCTGCGCTGGAGAGGGTTAGCAGAGAGGTGACGCTATGGATTAATCCAGGTTTCTTTACATTTAGGCACTTGCTGTTAAAATTTTAAAAAAGGACACCTTCCAAGTATACTGTTGTCTGTGCAGTACTGATTCAGATCATTCAAACATCATATTTCTTTCAACGAAGATTGAAAAAAGAGTATTTCTGTGGGCAGCTGACGTTGGCTTGATCCATCCCTTGGTGGTGCTGCTGCGATGGCTGGGTTTTCTCTGCGGGGCTCCACGAGCAGCACAGCGGATCAAAGCCTCCTGTCCATGTGATTCAGTGCCCTCTTCCACTTGATTGCCTGTGGATTTATATTTGTGAGGAATATCTAATGCTATCTGCCTCAACCTGGAAGTCTTTCTTGAAGGTGGCTGAGACTCTGTAGGTATTTCATTTGTATTCATCACACCTTGAGTAAATGGGTTTTCACTGTACTTGGGAATTTTTTCCACGTCTAATAACTATTACAGTTTTTATGTAGTTTCTTGGTAACCATCTTAAATTGTTGTATCGTTAATACTAGCCTAACGCTTAGCTCTACTGCATACAGCCTTTAAGTACTTGTAGATGCTCATCAGTATCCCATAAAAGACTTTTCACCAAGGCCTGCAGTGACAGGACAAGGGGCAATGGCTTTAAACTGAAGGAGGGTAGGTTTCGATTAGACATAAGGAAGAAATTCTTTACGATGAGGGTGGTGAGACACTGGCACAGGTTGCCCAGAGGAGTTGTGGATGCCCCATCCCTGGAAGTGTTCAAGGTCAGGTTGGACGGGGCTGTGAGCAACTTGGTCTAGTGGAAGATGTTCCTGCCCATGGCAGGGGGGTTGGACTAGATGCTCTTCAGAGGTCCCTTCCAACCCAAACCATCCTGTGATTCTATGAAATTGTCACTTAGCCAAACTATCCATGCCTCGCTATCTTAATCTTTCTCCAAAAATCAGACCTTCTGGCACCATAATCCTTTCACTAATTTTCCTGCGGGTTGGCTTTATTGGGATGGGGTTGGATCCCTAACTAACCATGCCTGGAGAGGCTTCCGTTGGCAGAAAGCTGGGTCATCAAGAGGTTCTTGTGACGAAGCTGGTGTTGGTCAGTGCTCCTATTTCTTGAAGTAAAAGTGGTTGTTTTCAGAGATGGCGCAAATATACAGACAGTATTTCTATCAATGATTTTAGGCCTTTCTAGCTCAGGAGCTTATCATTGATTCTAAAAAGGTCTTTGTGAATGGTGTAAAATCTTTCCCTCTCTGGGATAATTAAATCCTTTTGCTGTTTAAGGTCACTCTGAATCTTTTTACAGCCGGTAAGAGCAATCAGAATAGTTTTTTAATGTCTCTTGCTTGCAGAATCTCAATATTCATCAGAGTCCTTTTGCTTTCAGGTGTGTCTGAGGTTGCATTTTCCATGTGGAATCAAAATATAACATGATTTCTGCATAACTCAGCCCTCATCTCTAACATTGTATCATTATTTTGGTAGCAGGATTTCCTTGGAAGGTTAATGGTTCAGTTCTGCTTTTCACTTACAAGCGGTAGTTATGAAATACGGTTGATTTTAGTAGTGCTAACCGTGACGATCGAGATTTTTATCCTGATGTTGCTCAGCATTCTGCAAGATGCAAAGAAAATACAGGCCTGAAGCTGAGAATATAGCACCCAAATAAAATAATAACCTATAAATTCCTTTGATAATTTTTTTCGTACCACTACTTGTAGAGGACATTGCATAATTATGCTGATATTACTCACGTGGTAAATTATGTTGATTGTAAGGTGTGTGGCTGTATCTAAGTGTTTCTGCAGAATTTTGCACATGTGCTGTACTCAAAAGAATTTCTTTGCCTTTTTTGTGTGTTTTTAAGAGGGCATTTGGCTTTCCCCAATAGCAACTGTTAGTATAATGGCTGTTATCATTAGCAACAAAGGATATAGCTAATATAATTTATGCAAGTTATTAATAACACTGGTGATAGTTTTCATATTGAGTGGGTTTTGTTGCTTGGATTTTTTGTTTCTTTTTACATTGTTTAGAATAGAATAGAATAGACTATTTCAGTTGGAAGGGATACGATGATCATCTAGTCCAACTGCCTGACCAATTCAGGGCTGACCAAGTTAAAGCGTGTTTTTAAGGGCGTTGTTATTTGATTTTTCATTTGCATTTCTGTGACCAGTGAATTAATTTTGTGAGACATGTTGGTTAACAAACTACACCATGATCCGTGCTTTCTCTAAGCGTGGGATCAGCAGCTAAAGTGAAGGGCAATGAGAAATCTCCAGGCACAGAAGAATGGAGTTTCCTTCCTCTCGCACTTAGCAGGTACAGAAGAGGCAAGAGGTAAAGTATTATTTTGGAAGGGAGGGGGAATTTTTCAGATTTCCCTATTGGAATTCATCTTATTTAAATCAACGCAAATACAAATTAAGTCTATTCAGTTCCTTTAGTAATATGAGGAAGGAGACTTTTCTGTATCAAAGGATATTGTCATCGTAAGCCAAGGCTGATGAGATGGTGAAAGACCTCGACCTGCAGAAGTTGTCAGAAAAGTCCCAGCTTGGCAAAGTACAGTCGTGCCGGGCTTCCAGCAAGGGTGCAGCTGCTGGCAGCAGAGATCGCTTGCACCAAAAACAGGGTCAGGAGGGGAGTTTGGGTTCAGGCTATCTGAGATGAAGAGCTATGAGGAATCCTCCTGCAGGGTAGATTCAGACTAAATATAAGGAAGAAATGTTTTACAATGAGGGCGGTGAAACCCCGGCACAGGTTGCCCAGAGAGGTGGTAGATGCCCCATCCCTGGAAACATTCAAGGTCAGGTTGGATCTGAGCAACCTGATCTAGTGGAAAATGTCCCTGCCCATGGCAGGGGGGTTGGACTAGATGACCTTTAAAGGTCCCTTCCAACCCAAACCACTCTGTGATTCTATGATTTTTAATGTAGATTCCACTCCAGTGACTTTTGGAGTAAACAAAGATTTAGAGATAAAAAAAGCTGTGTAAAATCCTTACATCTCCAGGAGATTTTCTCTCTATGGTTATACGCTTGCCCCAAAAAGCACCGGCAGTTGCTTGGAGAATGGGCTTGTAAAGATTTTGTAGAAATGTAAGCTATCTGCAGCTTTTTCCAATATTTCTTGTTAAAAAAAAACCCCACAAGTAATGTGCAAGAGCTTCATTCTGTCGGTAAATAAGAATGGCAAACAGCTCCAGGCAGCTGGTGCATTTTTTCCTTGGATACCAAAGAAGTCATCCCAAGCAGGAATCTGTTCTTAAATATTTCTTTTTACTATAATAAACAAATCTTTGAAGCCTTGAGATCAAGGAGCAAGCAAAAATGTAGAACAATAACTTATGAAAGTATGATGTTGTTTGTGCCCCTCAAAAATATTGCTGGTATTTATTATAGTAATCTTGCGATAACATGGGGATTTTTTTTCCATTTAACTATGGCCTGCTTCTGTTGCTGGTTGGGTTCCTGGCATCTTCTCGGCAGTGACAGTTTTAGGTCCTGTCTGTGTAAGGGCATTTTATTGTACTCTGGTTTGAAAATATATTATCAAGACGGGTCTTGAGTCCTGAGCCTTAAATTTCCTCTCCTCAAGCACTGAATGTATGTTCTTGCAGGGTGAATGCCCAGCTCTGAATTATCGGGAGCATTTCTCTCCTGTACCTCCATCTGAGCTCCTTTCTAGTGCAGCGTTTGCTCCTCATCCAGTGCAGCACCTCAGCTGAATTTCTAATGATCTCTTTCTACCTCCAGCTTTGTCTTTCAGGCTCCTTGACGTGTCTTTGAGAGTCACCTTCTCCATCAACTTAGGAGGCTTTGTCACCTCTTGTCCTTCAGAGGTTCTGCGTTGTTCCACTTACAGCTTTCTGTGGGCTCCCCGCTGGGTATGTCCTTGCTCCCTTTTTGCTTTTGTTGCAGAAAATGTTATCCATAGATATAAATTAAGCTGCTCTCTTTGAACTGAAAATTTGCGGATCTTCCTTTCCTTAGACTTGTTTCTTCTTGAAAAATCCGACTTTTCTCATTTGTCTTTTTGTGTGCTTGGAGCTCAGGATCTTTTTCCCACAACAGTTTTTACGTCTCTTGCTCTTCTTTCTGGATTCCCATGGAAAGCACTTAAGTGCTTCATCTGCCATCAGAGCTGGTAAATGTGAGGTCATCTTTAACCCAAGACTTTATCAAGGTTGCCAGCTTGCTTCTCTCTTCTTTTGTTTCTCATTTTGTTCTGAAGAGTTTAATAGAATAGAATAGATTAGAACAGAATATTTCAGTTGGAAGGGATCTACAATGATCACCTAGTCCAACTGCCTGACCAGTGCAGGGCTGACCAAAAGTTAAAGCGTGTTTTTAGGGGCATTGTCCAAAGGCCTCTTAAACACTGACAGGCTTGGGGCATCGACCACCTCTCTAGGAAGCCTGTTCCAGCGTTTGACCAGCTTAAATAAAAGATCTGTGACTTGGTTTTCTCACCCTTTTTTTGATATTTTAGCAAAATTACAATAGATCAAATTTCCAGGTTGAGGAGACATTTCCCATCCTTGGTTTTAACTGAATTTGAGATAAGGTCTCCCAGAGCTTGCTGAAGAGCCTTAGAATGGGGGGCAAAATTTTCACTTTCTTTTTAGAGGGGGAAATTTCTTCTTGCAATGGGGAGATACAAGCTGGTCTTAATCGCCACGTATGTTCTTCCTGGTGTGGTGTTTTGATGAGATGAATGAGGGCAGCTCACACAGCCTTGGGGTACTTAACTCAAAAAACAGAGCTGGGGAAATAGATGCAAGACTAATGATGTTGGATGAAGCTTTTTAGCTCTATATCATCAGTTCAGCTGCCATCCAGGCAATTGCCGGGACGTGAGGATTATCCGACAAGTGGTTGTTGGCCTGTGTGAACTGAGTGGGTGGTGTTTGGAGCTTCTGTTTTTTGTATTAAAACAGGAAAGGGCCCTGTATTCACGTGAAAAAAGTATTCAGTTTTGTCGTCTGGGATAAAAGAGCGAAGGGAACTGGTATGTGAGACTGGTAGGAAGCAAGCAAAGGGAAATTCAGGAGGCATTTGCTGTAAGCGCGGTATCAAATGCTGCCAGCCACTGACTCAGCGAATGTGCTGCGATTGATTATCCACCGACTCGTCCACTTGTTTGCCTTCCAGCTCTTACATTAACCAATAGTTAAATCATCCCTAGAAGTCCCTGGGGCTTCTTTGACTAATTGACCGCTGAAGGTGGTCCAGGTGGTTCTCTGCAGGTCCATCTGGCCGCAACTTGAACCCATCTGGCCCCACTTTGGCCTTGGAGAAACCTCTCCTGCTTCCCCTGGGAAGCTTATCCCAAAATCTTTGCTTTCAGAAGTATTTAAGAAACAAGGCAAGATACTGCAACTACCAGGAACTCCTGTCTGTCAGTTGTTTATAGGACAGACTGAACAACTTCTGCTGCAAAATAGTGCATGACTTTTTTATCATGCACAAGAAAAAGCAGGAGCAAATGTCATCTATGGGGAAGAGTAACGTGTGGTCCTAGGGAACTTGGATGTTAAAGCTTCTGGCATATCCGTTCAGAGCAACTCTCCAAAGTAAATGCAAAGCTGGGCATCTTCAAAAGGCAGAGCGTATCATCTTGCGTTTCTGTATCCACCTTCACCAAGCGGGAGGACTCGGAAAAAAATGGATGGCATGACTTCTAATGTTGTTGGCAAATGGTACAAGTTGCATAGTATTTGGCGATATTAGATTTTTTTTTTTTATTATTCCTTATTTTTAGTGAAATTTTTTGGTTTGCTCTTGCTCCTGGTGTAAATCAATAGGCTTCATAGGGAGGTGTCTCCAGATACTTGCGTGCATCTACACGCCTACAAACTCTGTGCCGTTGATGTCCTCGCTATACTTATTCAATTACTAAATACAAGCCTTTGCTTTCCTGCACTGTCAATCCAACACACTTTATCAGCAGAATGAAGGTCATTTCAGTCCTTCAGGTGAACAGAAGACCTGCCCGCCTTTTAAAATCAATACTGGTAGCAAGATTATTTTTAGAAAGGGAGGGTCAAGCCCTGAACCTGAACGTCTTGCCACGGCGGCAGAGTTCAGGTTTAGTCCCTGCCTTTGCTGCCTGGGGCTGGGATGATGCTCCTCGTGTGGTACCCAACATAAACCCACCGGCGAGGACCACTGAGTTTCTTTCCAGCATCACCCTCGTTGTGCCCGAGTCCCTGTGGCTAATGCGTACAGAAAGCAGATTTATGCAGCTCATTTGCTGCCCCTGTGTAATCATTCTTAGCTCTGCATTAATGTGCTGAGCAAGTAAAACTAGTTAATGAGAGGAGGAGAAAGGAATCTTTTTTGTAGGTCTAATGCTCTTGTTCCTGGAAGCGGAGGAGAGTAATTAGCATTCCAGCCGAGGAACCAGTTACTATGGCAGTGCGTATTGATGAAACGCGGTTGATACAAGTGAGCTAATTCAAACCAGCCGAAGGCCATATGTTTAGCTCTGTCTTTGTTATATAACAAGTTCTGAGGTCTTAAAAAAAAAAAAAAATTCTGAGTAGAAATGACCTTCAAGGAATAGTTAAAATAAGAAAGCCGCCGGCCTTTTTGTTACTGGCACACAAACTCATTAGTTACATAAACAGGACGAAGGTTTTTAATCTTCTTTTGAAGTTATTTGCATATTTATTGGGACTTACTGTGCCTTTTTATTTGGGATCCCACTGATCCGAAAGTGGAGGACGCACACGGCTGCAAAACCCACCACGTTTCCCTAAGGTTCATATCAAGCTAGGTTATTAGTCCTTGAGGTGGGACAAAATGGCAGAATTCAGTTTCGCTGTGAAATCAATAAACCAGGAATTTCTTGGTATTTCTATGCATTTTTTTTTTGTTGAATACTTGATCTTCAGATTATTTTTTTTCCTGTATTCCTTGTTACTCTTTAAAAGGAGAAAATCATTGGGGCGTTGAAATTCATTTTACTACAGGGAAGAAAACGTGGGATTTCAGCCTTGCTGAGTGGCAAGCGACCATCATAATTAGATTTATCAAAAAAATGTTATCTCAAAGAGCGCTATTGAGGCAAATGTTTCTTCACCCTCCAAATGGCTGCAGAGAAGGGGTTTGGAGAAGCGGAACTTCATTTTGCCTGTTGCTTTATCATTACCACCGTTGCTAGACTCCGCATTCATAGGATGGTTTTGTGACTGAAAGTGAAGCAGGAGCCAAGATGTCCCCGCTCCACCGCGCTCTGGTGGTGCTGGTTCTCCTTGCTTAGCCTGGATGAAGTCAGTGAGTACATAGCACCAGTTTTGAATGCTCTGTTTCGTATAGCCATCTCCTCTTAGTTATATCACAGCCCTACACATCACCTGTGCAGGTATAAATGATATCCTGCTACCTGTGGCTTCTGAAAGTTGAAGTCGTGTTAAAAAAAACCCAAACAAAACCAAAAGCATTACCCCCCAAATATATTTTGTTAACCATGTGTTGCCAGGATGGAAATTCTATAGGCTACAGGTTGCTGAAGGTGCTATGGACAGCAAGGAGTGTAATAATTAAATTGCACAGTGCACCTGAACGGGCTATTGCGGTGATTAATTTTAAATGCTGTCCTGTAATTATAATCAAACTATATTCTCTGCAGAAACCTTTGTGTGCAAGCAGCAAGGAGCTGTTATGCATTATTGACTTTGGAGTAGCTGGAAGAAATTCAAAACATCTTCATATAAATTACATTTTGGTCATGGTCTGCTCATCCACGCTAGCTTTGCAGGCACAAGCTCCCCCTCCTTGAATGCGGCTCCCGGCTATAATGCAGCTTCTCTGCCCCATTTTGTCAGCATACCTTTTCTGTTTCCTATCCCCAACAAGGAGGTTTCCTCCAGGACACCAGCAACGCAGTTGGGGTTCCTCACCCCCAACCCCACTGAGATCCCATCGAAGAGGCGCATCCATCGCGTGCTCCCCAGGACCATCTATCCCCGGGTCCTTAAATTCGGCACGTAGCTGATGGAGATGAAGAGAGACCGCAGTGCTGTGCCGTGAAGCTCTTTCCCCACCTTCCCCCAAGCCTGGCATGGGCTGCAGCTTTGATGAAACTTGTACTTGGTCTTATTTCCTCACACACCTGAGTCACCACTTCCCCTAGTTTTTTCTCAGGGTTATATTTTTTGCTGCCTTCTTTCCTTTTGTACTATTTCTGGTTTACCCCAGTTGAGGCAAAAAGTAGTTAGGGGGAAAATTAATTCAATAACTACACGATGTGTTTATTTTTTTGCTGCGTAGCCCCGTCAACAGAAGGGTTGCCAGAAGGGGGACGTGGAGTTGGGAAGCAGCAAACTGCACCAAGGAGGCACCTTGGAGATAGTCCTGCTGTAACCCAGGTGTCCTTACCGATACCATATTTCAAAGCTTTGGCTTCTGGGGATACACTTGTACGCTGCCTTGGCTGTTTTTAAATTTTCATTTTACTCATTCGCTTGGCTGTACCACTCGCTGACGGAAACCTGGAAGTGATTCCCGGAGCGTGTTCCCTAGTCCTGAAAGAAGTTGGGTACCCTCCAGCCAGCGACGTGAGCATCAGCCTGTTCTCACCGAGCCGAAGGGATGTTCACTGCTGTGTTGTGGTTAACTCAGTAACGCAGCCCTCTCTCTTCCACGTTATATTTTTCAAAGTGAGTGCATCCTCACATCTACATCCCTCTCTCCCCACATCTTACACTGGTGCCGGGATCATCTCAGCGTCAAAGAGCCACTTCCAGTTTTCTTACTGAAATATCCCCGCATGTTTGTCAAATACCTTTTGTCATCCTTAAGATTTTTCTTTATTATTTTCTTAGGTAAGGGAAAGAAACTGGTGCAGGCTCTGTCATGTGTTGATCTGGGCAAGTGTTCCTATTAAAACATTCATAATATTGCGCTCTTTTACGAGTAAAATGGTGGCCTACGCGCTTTTACGAGCTATGCTGTACTGGTCGTCGCAGGAAATATATGCTCATTTAATGCTTCGCAATAAAGAGCCCTTTATAGAGTGGGGGTTTTTTATAGTTTATTCATCTCTATTTATGTAGAATCCCCTTGAGAATCCGCGAGCCTTTTGCTTATTCAACCTTTCTTGGCTGTTTTGCCACGTCTCTCCCATCGAGGGGATATTCCAAGGTACTTAATATTTATTTATTTGATGAGCATTGCCAGGCCCTTTGCTGTTATAATAATACCCTCTACCTTGTTGCAGCAGCCGGTGGATGAATATCGTTGTGGTGGGGTTTTGTAGCTGGGGAAGGGAGATGGGGAGGGTTCCAACAAGCCCTTTTACGGACCGGTGTGTCAGCAGGTTTAAAACCCATGTCCTATGGTTAAACTACACTTTTAAACCTCGTCCTGCTTAGCAGGTCTTGCTTTTTGGTGCTCGAGGACTCTGCTGCACTGGGCAAAGGATCAGATGAAAGCACTGTCATTAATGTGTGCCCTGTACAACACATATTTGCAGTTTTTGAAATGAAACTCCACACTTCTGTTACGTATGAACCATATTAATTTACTTTCAGGAAACGTTTGCCTGACTTTTAAATGTTTTCCCCTTTTTTTTCATCATTGGCCAATTTATTGCAGAAGCTTAAGTGAATGTCGGAACTGTGTTTGATTTAAAGCAGGCTTGCCAACTTAGTGCATGTCATCAAAAAATGAGATGTTTATAGATTCTCTTCTGTTTGACTGGAATACACCTGGCTTTCTGGGGTAGGCACGTGCGATGCCTAAACCCAAGGCTTTAGAGGTAAAACATGGCACTGGGATGCCTGACTAATCTCGCGGAGGGATGCTGCTGTGATAAGATAACGAACTTGTTGTGGTTTTTGGAAATGGTTGTTATTGTTAGGAGGAGGGACGTTGCAGGGCACAGACTGCCAAAAGCACCCGATAACGTTCTGCAAGCGTGGCATCTACCGGTCCTGTCCCGCCGGCACGTTCCAGGCTTTTCTGTGCGTATCAGAGGATAAATTAATATTTCTCATTGCCACGTGAAAAAACCCCAAAGGTCAGCTATGTTATCCTAGATTTGCTTCCTCCAAAGCCGGCAGAGCTACTCCCTGCAAGGGCAGGCAGGACGTTTTCAGGAGGTTTCCTTTGCAAGCAATTAATGATTTCAGGCAAATCAGTAGGAGCTGTTAGTTAGCGGGACGATATACATTTCTGTTCTTCCTATAGCACCTATACAGCAGTTTCAGGGGGCTTAGCATCGCCTGGTAGCTGTACCTTCTGCCTTGCAGGTATTATTCAGGAGCTGTAAGTCTCCAGTGCCAAGGCTACAAGATTGACAGCCTCCTTATCTTTTAATCCCGTAGACTGATTTTTTTTTTTCCTTCTCTGCTTACCTATTTATGTGACCCTTTATAAATATTGTATAAAACACTAAATTTTTTCTGTGTGAACAAATAGTCAGGATTCTATTAAAGAACAGGGCACGACATTGTTTTAAAAATTAAATAGAGAGTTACAAATTGGCTTTCTTCCTTTAAAACCACTTCAGGTATATTCACCAGGATGTGGAAAACCAAGGAAAATGTATCACAGTGTAAAAGAGAAAGAGAAATCTTTGCAGTCTCGATGATTTGGGGAGGAAAAAAGATAATTTTATTGGGGCAAATAAATCTGTTTTTCTTCCAGTTTGGGACTTGGATAGTCAGCGTCTGTAGTTATTCTGCCCGGAGGGTTTGCAAAAATCCCTCTCCATCAGTCCTTAAGCACTGCTTCAGGAGCTTTCCCAGAGGTTCCTCGAGGTCTCGGCTCTGGGTTCCTGCATCACCCCATTTTGTCCCCATTCTTCACTCCCAGTTCTGCCTACTTCTTTTCCTGCCTTTTCAGCCCGGGCTGTGGCAGTGATGTTATGTTTAAATTGGCAAACAAACTGAAAACATAAAAATAATTCCATTCAGTTTGAATAATAATTAATATTTCTTCTTCTCCAAACACCCCATTTGCCTGCCAGCCAGTCTGGTTGCATTTAATACAGATTATTTCATTCAACCCAAAATGTTTAATTTCAATCATTTATGAGAAAATTAAAGGAAACAAGGAGCGAAGAGAGGTGCTAATTTTCCCCTTCAACCCAGTAGTCCCAGGGTTAGGATTTTTTTTCGGGGTATGGAAGAACCAGCTTCAGTTCATCTGAGAAGGTTTGAACCTGTATGCTCTTGTTTCAAGAGTAATCACAAGGTTTTAAGGATATTTTGGGATGCTTTTCCTATTTATTTATAATCCTGTTCCATTTTGCATTAACACTGGAGTGGGACCAGGGTCCAAATGAATGTCCTAACCAGCAGGTTCAGTCCTCAGTATATTTTTCCAGTTGAAATCATCCCATAAATTTGAAGGAGAGTCACCGAATAATTCACGTTGGAAAGGACCTCTGGAAGTCATCAGGTCCAGCTTGAGTCAGGTTGCTCAGAGCCTTGTCCAGTTGACAGAAGTTAATGAAATGTTTTCGAATGATTGAAGCCACATGCTTTGGCAGGTTTGCAAATTATGCTGAAAAATGTTCTCCTGACTTTGTTGCCAGGTTTTGGAAGGACAGGACCTTCAGAGGATCCAGGATGATGTAAAGCACTCATTCCTTGAAACTGGAGAGGTGACAGAGCTTTGAATGAGCGTAGTTCAAGGGAGAGATGGGGAACAGGAAAGCTCAAGGCTTTAGCTAGGATATATGTGCTTTCATATACCTTAGCTGGCAGGTGTGGTACCTGTGACATGTGTGAGATGCCTGGTGAGATAAGCCTGTGCTTCTGGGGTCAAGGCTGGCTGGAGACTCTTGCCATGGAAGTGTATTGCAGGGGCTTCCTCTTAGCTGTTACCTGTGTGCATTATTTTAGATTATTCTTCGCGCTGACTTGATTCCCTGATAGCTCGGAGACCTTATTAGAATAGAGTAGACTATTTCAGTTGGAAGAGACCTACAATGATCATCTAGTCCAACTGCCTGACCACTTCAGGGCTGACCAAAAGTTAAAGCATGTTGTTAAGGGCATTGTCCAAATGCCTCTTAAACACTGACAGGCTTGGGGCATCAACCACCCCTCTAAGAAGCCTGTTCCAGTGTTTGACCAACCCATCCCAGTCCTTTTTTATCTTAATATACTGTTGGGCTTGTCTTACCTCAACTGCACAATGATCAGTGACTTCCCTCCATCTCTGTTTCTAGATGCTGAGGCAGTGTGTACAGAAATGTTCGTTTTATTACTAGTTGTTTTTTTTCCCTCGGTTAGTGTTTGAGCCCTGCAGTGCTTCGGCTGGAGCTGACCTCGGAGAGTAGGTAATAGGTTGGGCACAGTGGAAATCAAACAACAGCACCTCAAAACCTGGCCCCATTGTCTCCTCATTGGCAAGACCAGAATCTTCCTATTAATCCTTACGGGCTTTTATGGAAAATTTTACGGCTTTTATGGAAAGATGGAACACCCCTCCTATGCAGAAAGGCTGAGAGAGTTGGGGTTATTCAACCTGGAGAAGAGAAGGCTTTGGGGAGACCTTATTGCGGCCTTTAGTACCTAAAGGGGGCTTATAAGAAAGATGGCGGCAAACTTTCTAGCAGGGCCTGTTGCGACAGGACAAGGGGGAATGGTTTTAAACTGAAAGAGGGGAGATCAGACTAGATATAAGGAAGAAATGTTTTACAATGAGGGTGATGAAACCCTGGCACAGGTTGCCCAGAGAGGTGGTAGATGCCCCGTCCCTGGAAACATTCCAGGTCAGGTTGGACGGGGCTCTGAGCAACCTGATCTAGTGGAAGATGTCCCTGCTTTTGACAGGGGGGTTGGACTAGATGACCTTTAAAGGTCCCTTCCAACCCAAACTGTTCTGTGATTCTGTGGTTCTGTGATTCAGTATCCTTTGCTGCACTATCAGTCTGAATGCCGGGTTTCTTGATTTATTTTTTGTGTTCCTCCCCCCCCCCCAAAGTTTACAGGATCTGTGGACACAAAGCTTTTGCAGCTGGTGCTGCTTTGTCAATGGATTTCCACATCCTCCCAAATTCAGGATGGTGAGTCACCCAGCAGAATCAGGAAAGGAGTAGCAACGCCATCTCATCCGAAACACATCCCTATTCATACCGATGCCTTATGATGCTGCACGTTATGAGTGATGAACATTACATTGTTTTGTTTTCCTAGAATGTGCAATTAGTGGAAATACAAAAAGCTGGCGCTGCTTACAGTTTCTTTGATAGCAGGAGGAGAGAATAACAGCTGAGAGAAGGCAAGAAAAGCAGGAGGTTCTCCTAGAGACATCTCGGCTCTTCTGAGCTGGGACCCACCTCTGCTTTCCAGCAGAGCACTCTTCCTATGACACCATTGCCCAACGATTTTTGTAACTTAACTCAGTCCAAGGCACATGGTTATTAGGGTAAATATGTATCATTTAGCAAAAGTTCAGCTCCGTTTTCTTCCTGGAAAGCTGGCTTGGTCTTGCAGTTCAGCTAGTCTGTACTTTATTTCCTAATTAAATGACATTCTTGATAGGAAGCAAAGCGTGACTCACAGAAAGCAGATGAAGATCGTGTCATCTCCCCGTATTGTCTATCCCAAGTAAAAGGCTAAAGCAGTGCAGTGTGATATTCTCTCTTGTATTAAATGTTGCACAAATTAAGAAGAATAATTAGGAAGTGCCATATGCTTCTGTTAAAAATGCACATATAGTGAGTAGTGAACATGTCCCTGTCAGGTCATAGTTTTTCCTTCCTTGCCTGTGTATATTCCCCTTATTCTCTAACTTTATTTTCACAAGGTAAAATGGAAAAGGTAATTAACAAAAAAAAAAAAAAAGCCTGATTGCACCCTGGAACAAGTGCATCTTGATGCACACTGGTGGGATCTTTAGTTTTCTGACCAGACTTCTGCTACATACTCAATTTATTGCATGCGTATGACTCAACCTTTGGGAAGCAAAGACCTTCTTGAATATTCATTGAATAAGTCCTTCTAGCGTCCTGAACTTGCATACCTAATGAGGTGATATATTTACTTTCTTAATCCCTCCTGACCTCCTTCCATATGTAAATTACACAATTTGAAAGCATGTACTTCAGCACCGGATAGGAGATCCAGGTGATTACTCTTACAGTAATTGCAGTGCCTCTTCCCAAAATTTCCTGGAAAAACCTCAATCTTACGTCTCGCTTGGCCGTGCTATGCCCTTGACCACTAATAAATTAGTTTTAGCCCATTTCTGTTTCCTTTGAAAGGAACCTGCATCTACATTTTCTTTAATCTCCTGAAAGCCTGCACGAATTACACCAAAAGGCTTTTTGGAAAATTGCTTGAAAGCATTATCAAACAGGTAAGGTACCAACTCACAACCTCGCTAATCTTTTGGAGCTCTTTCCTTTTAATTCTTTTGTGAAACATTGAGGGGCTGTTCCAGTAAGTTTCCCTAGACATCCCTAATGCCATCATTTATTTAATATGACCAAATGGCTTTCCTTGTTTTATGTAAAGAAATCTAGTTGACCTGGAGGAAAGGTCTCAAAAGCAAACCGGTCTTTTGAAAGTCGTCGTGATGAGAGCATGATTAATAAAAATGAGTGATGCCGTCACTTCCTTTTCTGAACTTTCAGTTTATTCTATGGCTTTAAAGTCAAAATTACGGTGATATTCTTTGATTAGGGTTGATTTTATTCAAACAGCACTGATTGGGTTTCTCTCCTGTTGTGATTTTAATCCAGCTTGGTTTGTTAATTTGTATCTTGCCCCTTTGGGACTCCTTGGTGTTCATCAGGAAATTTGTCAAGTTCTTCTGTCCTTACAAATGTGCCTGACGGTGGTTGGGGAGCAGAGCTGCTGTGGGTTTCGGAGAAGACCTGTCATTTTGTCTTGCGTCGGTCTTGAGTTAGGAAGACACTCAAGCTCAAATGCATCCCTATTCGGGTAAAAATGCAACATGGGCTTAAGTGTTTTGCCGTACAAGAACATTTGTTCTTTTTGGATATTAATTATGAGAGGAAACT
>NW_009212235.1:135792-154029 GCF_000690835.1 Fulmarus glacialis
CTTTGGTTAGGGCTTAATAATCAGAAAACCACCCTAAAACCAGAATGTGTTTCAGAATACATGGCTAGTACAGGTTATGTATGGAAGCTGTAGTGTGTTTGTTAGTGCAGGACATCTCAGGGGCAGGAGCTTCTAGAGATGAGAGGAGAGCCCACAACTGACTTTTATCCTCGTTCTGTTTCCTGCCTCCCCGTTGTGTTGTGTTTAACACTGCGTTTTGGATATGACCGTGACCGGCAACCAGGCTGGTGGATCTTGCCTAGCCCTTCCCAGCACTTACGCTTTGTTATGATGGAGGAGTTGGCTGAAGAATTACCAGCTCTTGGGTTTCACCACCCTTTCTGCTGAACGTCATATTCATCAGAAAGTGCTGGGCTCCATATTGCTCCTCAAATGAAATTTGAGCATAATTAAAATATCTACTTAAAATCACGGTAAATGTATATTCAGCTCAGTGTCCTGTAAATAAATTTTAAAAAAAGGGCTAAAGTGATGTCAGCTAAGAAGCTGGATTCATCTCACCTGTCTTTAGGGGGTGTCACTATAGAGGGTCTACACGTGAGCCCCTCACCACTGGCTCTTGCTGGAGAGAAACAGGGATTTCTTGAGTGTTACTCATCTCAGCAAATGTAGAACTACCCTGAGTTGCAATGAATCCCTTCCCCCATAATTAAGTAATTGTAATTGATTCATTTCTGTCGAATATATTGGAGATAAAGGTGTGTGAACGTCTGTGTAAGAACTGATTGTAGACCTCTGTATGATGATATTTAACTTGGCAAGGCTGTGCTAATTTTAATAAGCAAAACCAAACCAAAACAAAACAACTGCAAAAAGATGCACAGGAGACAAAATAGTTGTGGGGCGATCGGTGCGTGTTGAGATTTGGACTAAAAATGCCACGTCTCAAGCTACTTCAGGCAAGTTTTTGCTGTTGTGGAAAATGCATTCAGCACTGACACTGATTTTATTATACACTCCAATAAAACAGATTATTGAGTTACATAGGTTATATATAGTTATAAAAGACAGATACTACAGGAAGTACAGTACTTTCTTCTTTTTCACTCTTATGAGTGAAAATTTTAGGCTAGAATCATTTTTTGATGCCCTTAATCATGAGAATACGGCTGAACCTTTGTAACTTCTTGCTCAGCTGAGATGTAATGACGCTGAGATACAGCTTCATTGCCAGTCGGTGCCCTTAACCGCGTTCAGAGCATCTCCTCTTCTGCCAATGGTTGTTGGCAGAATAATAATAATCCTGACAATGTGCTCTACCTGCTTCCAAGACATGATTACCAGGCAGACAGCAGTTTTAATTTTCTACTGAAAAAAGGCTGTGATTCTTTGTACTAGGAACGGATAAATGCCGTGCAAGAAGCTGGTGTCACTTGCAGGTTGCAAGACGGCTGGTCTAGATGCAAGCGGTATGTAAATACCCGGTGCAAGCTGCTCCTGGGACACACCGGCTGAAATAAAAGTTTCAGTAAGGAACTGAAATATTTAACTAGCTTGATTTTGCACCGTTGAGTGTCGTGAATGCAGGGGGGCCGAAGGAGATGAAGAGTGCACGGGCTTTGGGGAGGACCATTCTCAAGGAGACGTACCAAGAGACCGCTCATTTTCATGCACCAGAAGCCGAAGACACAATCACACAGAATTCAGTGAAGTATGTGATAGGTAAAAGAAAGGTTTGCTGATTTGTCAGCCCTTGTGAAAGTGGGATGAAAATCAAGAGACATATCAACAGGCTGCCGAGTAGGAACCTAGGGGAAGGTGGTGCATGTAGTTTGAGGATGAAGAGAGCTAGCTAGGTGTCACATTCAGTACTGTAATGAAGGGGAGAGAGAAAGCAAAGAAGAAATTTAGGCAAAAGTATGAAAACCAAAACCTCAATAGTCGTTTTCAGGGTCATGTTTCTAATTCTGGTCAAAAGATATGTGTGTGAGGTACATGTATTAAAGCAGACGGTGAGGCAGGAAGGCTCTTACGTGACAAAGCAGCCAACGTATTGCATCAATATGTTCTCTGGCTCTGCATAGATTTGCATTACCAGGCATATAAACCATGTCAGGTATAACGTGAGATGGAAGTTTGGAAGGAGGATAAGGCATTGAAGTTGCAAAAACCTAAATGAGGTGTATTTGTGCCATTTATAAAACTTCTATGCTATTGCAGTAGCTTTAGGGGGACTTTCTGATTCTGCTGAAGCTCTTCAGATCTTCACTTTCATGTTCTTTTTCATAATCTCTTTATCTTTTGATATACCGACACCAAAAAGAGCCTGCCAAGCTGTCTGAAACCATAAAAAAAGAAGTTGCCCTGTTTATTGACCTCTGCTTGAAAGCTGGAAACCATACTTCATTTTCTTAGATGTTTTCCTCGTTTCACCTCCTATATTATTATAATCATCTGTCTTTCAAGCATGGGACAAGCTGAGAGCCTAAGAATTGCCAGTCTGGAACAGGTCTTCATGGTCTACCTGGTTCCTTCTTCTCTCCGTGGCAGGACCAGCACCAGATGCTGCAGAGAGGCGCAAGACCTCCACAACGAGAAGACATGGAGGATTCTTCCTTTCCCCTCTCCAGGTGCATGGATGTTAAGTCCCATCACAAGCTCACAAGTTTGGTTTAAGCTGTCTGATATGAAATCTCCTAACTCCTTCTATGATGAATGTATTCTATACTAATTATTGTCCCGGGTACGTTGGAAACGTACTAAATTTTTGACATCAGTGACATACTCTGATAAGGACTTCCACGAACAAGTATTTCTTATACCTGGTTTGGTATTAATCACCTTTTATTTTCATCAAATGGTGCCTTGTTCATTTTGTGCCAGACTGGAAATTTCCTGGCCAGTCGCTCCCTACTCTTGTCCTTACCTCCCCTCTGTAGGCCATTGCTTAAATGTCATCTCTCTATTACATCTTTCTTTCTCATCTCCTTTCCGAAGTGAACAGCTCTTCCCTAATCCCCGCTAGTTTTGCAGTACTGCTTTCGAGCTGGAGAGCCTGGCACCACGCGGAGCATCCAGAGGAGAGCGAAGCACTGATTAATAGAGAGGCATTGCTCTGCTCTCCGCGTTCTCCTTGCCTTTCCTTATGCGGCGTAATATCTTATTTGCCCATTTCATCCCCAGTTGCTCATTGAGCAGATGTTTCTCTTCATCCTGGCACTGTTAGCACCAGTCCCTTTCCTGAGTGGATATAGTTCATTTAATACTTTGGATAGTTTTTTTTTTCCCCACTATGTATTATTTTACACTTATCGGGAGTAGATTTTATTGGTTGTCATTTTCCTTATTCACCAAACTTTGTACAGGTGGGGTTTTTTTCCCTTAAATTCCTTGTGGTCCTCTCTGGTCTGGCTAGTGTTGTTAATACATTTTACTAGCAGGTTTTCTTTTTTACTACTCCCTTTTCATTATTAATACATCTATCAAACAATTGTTAATGGCTTTTCGTTTTTCTTCCATAAGTTAATAGAGGAATGGTGCTGCAGTGAATTAATACAAAATAAATTATAGAGCCTCCTCCACGAGCCAGGAGAGCTGGCGGGGGATATTTTTACCTTTCCCAAGTTTCACGAGCCAGCCCTCCCTTGTGCCCACAGGGCAGCACGTCGGTTTTAATGTGCATCATTGCTGGCTGTGATGAAGGGCTGCAACCTTCCCCCCCGTCCCTGGCCACTATCGCTGAATCAGGACAACGAGACCAAACGTCCTCTCTTGGCTGTTTAACACTGACCGTTGTTATCGATGCCTTTATCACAGCAACAGCGCAAATCAGTTCCAGTGGGAGACAGAAAGTACACCCTGTCCAGGACACCGAGCCCAGGTCAGTTCAGGCAACCGGCTTTTTCCCCCTTGTTTAAACTGGCAGTGAGCTGGTATCTTCTAGTTTAAGTGCCCAGTGATAGCGGCAGCATGTGTGCTGGAACATTTGGTGGCTGGACCCTCCGGGAGGGAAGGAGGATGCTGCGGAGGGCAGATGCTCACGCGTGCGCTGAGCGTTCATCAGCTCTTTCCAGCATGTTTGGAGTCTACTCTTCTACCCTTGTTTTGTGTGTCTTTCCTTTATCCCCTGCCAAAGGATTAATTTAAATGCATTCTCATTTCACTACCTTTTTTTTTTTTTCTTCCTGCTTGACTGTCTGTATTCGATTTGCAGTTAATTTTCCAGAGTACGTGCAGCTTCTTGGACAGGGAGGAAACGTCTTCTGATGTATGATTCTTGCATTGAATCATAAAGCTCCATTTCGTGTCATTTTCTGGCAAATGTAATTCACTGTGGGAATTATGTTTGTGGTTCGGATCCTTGGGTCTAAGACAGCTCTTTCCTACAAATCATTAGCAAACAATACAGAAGTTCTGTCTCCGATTGACAGCTCAGTCAGTATATGTCATTACTCCACTCTGGTTTATTTACCTTTTTCATTAAGCTTAGGTGTAGAACTGCCCACATAAAAAAAATAAAGAGTAAATTAGCTTCAACAGGAATAATTAAAGCTATTACCATATTCTAATTTATCACCTATTACCAGACAAATGAGCACACGCTGACTTCGTGCTCTCCCTCCACCACGCTCTTCATTGCCAGCATTGCTTCTAATAACAGAAGGTACTTGACACCACTTAGAGCACAGTGCCCAAAATGAATCCAGCACCTCTTAGCGTCCAAATGCAGGTGAAAAATAGGACTGCTATCTCATATATATTTCATATAAAGCCATGCTTGTTGCAATTGCAAGTATGGAACAAAAAGATACCATTTCAGGGGCAGGAAGACAGAAGAAGCAGGAACTGAAGTGTAGGAGAGGAATAGAGAAAGCATAAAATAGCAATTATTAAATAATTCTGTGTCAGAAACTCTCTGGCTAATATATTAAATCCTAGAATAATTTAGTTTGGAAGGGCTCTCTGCAGATCTTTTTTCCTCAGCCCCTGGCTCAAATCAAAGCCAACTTCAAAGTTAGACGTAGAGTCATATCCAACTGAGTTTCAAATTCAGCCAAGAAAAGATATTTCCATCCCCTCTCTGGGCCCCGCTTCCACCCTCCCTGTGGATGTGTTTTCTCCCAATATTGAGCTGAATTTTTCTTGCAGCAACTTGTGCTCGTTGCACATCATGCTTTTGCTGTGCACCTCCAAGTAGAGCATGGCTCTGTCTTCCTTCTAACCCCCCAGCAGATAGCTGCAAATGGCATTAAGGTCTCCAACTTGCCTTCTCTTCTTCTGGTTGAGCAAACCCAGCTCCCGTCCTCCCCTCATACTGTGTATGCTCCAAGCTTTGGGAATGCCAGTTTGACTACGAACCACTGACAATTGTCCTTCCAGTCTGATGATCTGCCCATCCAGTCATTAATTCCCTGGTCCTAGGGGAGACCATGCTGAGAGACATGCTGTGGTCAGGGTAAACGATATCCACGGCTTTCTCGTCAGCCACTGAGCCAGTCGTCTCATTAATGAAGGCAGTCAGGGTAGTTGGACATGATTTGTCCTTCACAAATCCATGGTGGCTGTTCCCAGTCACCTTCTTATCCTTCACATGCCTGGTTATGGTTTCCAGAAGGATTTGCTTCATGAACTTCTGGGTAGGGAGGTGAGGCTGACTGGGCTGGCATTCCCCTCTTCGTCCTCTTCGCCCTTTTTGAAGGTGGGTGTGATGTTTCCCTTTTTCCAATCATCAGGAACCTTCCCCATCGTCATTACTGTTCAGAGATGACAGAGTGGCAGTGACATCAGCCAGCTCCCTTGGCACCCGCAGATACATCTCGTCTGGCACTGTGGACTTGTGTGTGTCCAGGTTGCTTAAGTGGTCCGTAAGTCATCTGTCCTCTATCAACGGTTGTACTTCACTCCTTCAGACTCTGCCAAGACAGCCTGCTTTCGGGCACACGGGAGCAGAGCTAGCCGATAAAGACAAAGCAAAGAAGGAGCTGAATTATCTCAGTCTTTTCTGTGCCCTTCGCTGCAAGGTTCCTTGCCTCCTCCTTCAGTGGGCCCACGTTTCCCTTGGTTCTCCTTTTGCTGCCAATGTACCTGCAGAAGTCCTTCTTGTTGCCCTTCTTGACAATGTCAACTCCAGCAAAGCGTTGGCTTTTCTGATGCCAGCCCTGCACAGCCAGCTCTCACAGACCCGCTAAGGACAGCATCCCATGGGATCCCACTGACCGGACCCCTGAAGCCAAAGTCTGTTGAAGTGTAAATTCACATATTTCTCATTTTTGTTACCGTGTCTTCTTCCCTACCTTTGTGTTCCTCCTTTTTGCCATAGTCAGTCCTATAGTGTTGCTACATCATCAGACAACTTCACTCCCCTCGTTCTCTTCCAGGTTCTCCTCCGGGTTCTCCTCCAGGTCCGTGGCATCCATGCAGCCTGCACGTGCCACCACCCTGGGACATTAAAGTGTGATGGGAAGTGTGCTCCTGACCGAAGCTAAAGCACTGATGTGGGCGCATCGTTAGTGTGTCTCTACACTACTTGGGGTCGTAGGCTCGTTGGCTTTCCTGCTCCCTACGGTGTCTGTCTTCTGCTCTTTTGATCTCAAGGTGTCCGATAACATGGCTGGTGAAGGTGTTCAGTCCCATGGGAGAGAGGTCGGGGAAAGCATCCAAGATAAGCAGGAGGGCAAGATGGATAAAGAAAGTGTGCGTGAAACTGCACGAGGGATAAACGGGCCGAGAATTACGCTGATCCAGACTTGGATGAGGATTTTAGTAATGTGAAAAATGCAGGTTTGGGTGAAGTTGAGGGAGGATGCGGTGAAGCTTGGCCAGAAAATAGCTAATGACAGAAAAAGCTCATTGGTGCTATTTAAAGTTGCAGATTGGCTTGTTGGTTTTTCACTATTTTGTGGCCTTTAATTTGTTTTCCTGTTGATGCCTGACTGATGTCTCGCAACTCCTACTCTAGGAGACTCTAAAATGAATTTTTGTTCAACAAAATGCAAGATTTGTTCAACAAAACTGTGCGATATATTGGGGTGTACTTTTAATAAACGTCAAGACTGACACATATTGGTCTTGTGCTGTCGAGTAATATCTGTCCAAATGTGATCTTTTCCTTGATGCTTGTCTAGACATGCAAAGCTTCAGTTTCTTCGCTGAATTTTGGGGTTTTTTTTTCCTTCTTTCATGAGAAAACTATCCAGCAATAAAGCACAGAAGAATATAGAAGGCAGATTGGTGTTTGCTGTTTTCAGTTCATTTACTGAAAACAGCTGGTAGCCATTTAGGAGAATGGGAGAAATATTGCAACTTCTGTCAAGACTGAAAGTAAACACATGATTAAGGCAGAATTGACAACTGTTTCACCACCAATTATTTGCCATCATGCTTTGGTGAATGACATCAAGAATGAAAATACATTGTTATGATGTGGATATAGATATTATTTATTTGTACTGGCATAGAGTGGCTTCATCTGCTTGCTAAGTGCCTTGAAAATACAGGGAGATGAATGGTGGCTGTCCTTTAACTCTTTCTCAGCTGGGCTCTTCCCAAGGATTATATAATTAAATTGAAAAATTTAGTTGTATAATCTTCTGGAGGAAGGAATAAGCAGAGTTTAGTAGTCCGACCTGGGAAACGCAGGGCAATGTATGGTTAAATGGCTGGCTGTTTGCTTGCCCAGTCCGCTCCCCATCATTGCACCGCTGGTCTTATAAAATCCTACCAGTGTTTCCCTTTTACAAAGTGTGAGTTCAAATCAGAGTTTTTGAAAAAGCAGCATTTTAAAACCCCAGAAAAACTCCAAACCTCTCTTGTTTTGTCTTAGCAAGAAGCCTTTTCGTACGAAGCAAGCTGGTGGCTTCTCTTTGAATTGCCTGGCTCTTTGGAGTGGTAAATTAAGACTTAATGTGGCATCTGCTACCTATTAACATTTTTCCCATACCAACAGAAACGGGATCGCGTGTGATAGTATTGAATTAGTCCAAAGATTTTTCTGAGAGATCGTGATCTTTTAGAAAACATCCCTGCCGGAGTCTGTAAAATGTAGCGGGCTGCTCCGTGGCTTTGTTTCAAGAAAACTTGCATTTCTGATCTGTATTTATCCTAAAGAAGCATTGGGTGAAGTCTAGTTTGGTTTTTAGCTTTTGACAGAGCGGTCAGGAGGTTCAGCCGTGCTCTTCGCTGCCTGCCAACATTTACAAGCAGTTAACCTCTCTCGATAGCAAAGGTCACGTGCATCAAAGATGGAGCTGTAAGACACTGATGTCTTACATGAATGAGAATAATCTCACAGATGGGGGAAGGCTGGAAATGAGATAAAAATTACAGTATTAATTTTTTTCTTAATTCTGAAGGACGATGGAACTTCATTATCCAATATGCTTAAAATTGAACGACCTAATGAAATTTCACACCCACTAAATTTAATCATGGATTACTCATGTGGGATTTGAATCAGATAAAAAGGATGCCTCAGATATTTGGTAGCACTTGCATAAGGTAATAAAAAATCTGCAGTGTTCTTTGTCCTTTTCAGCAAATATGAATTGCTTGACCGACTTTCATTTTCTTTACTTTTTTTCTCCTTTTTTTTTTTGGCATTCATGGACCTGACCCCAACTTCCAGCTGGCCATCAGTGAACAGTCAGTCCCACACTCGCATACAAGCAGATGGATCTCAGGAGTGCTTCCTCCTGGATGTTGTTGATGCATGGTGGATTATTGCTTTTGCTGCAGTAGTTTGGGGCTGGGAAAAGAAATAAATATTTTAGCATGTGTATAAAAAGGCCTTGCTGATAAGAGGATATCACCAGGAGCAGGTGAGAGGTGGATGCTGGACTAAGGTTCTTCTGCTCAGGGCTTTGAATGCGACTGCTTGAATGGTCTTTTGCAGATCACTGTGCCCCTCCAAACCTTCGGTGTATGGTCTTAAATGATGTTTGACTCACAGGGATGTTCTGAGCCCTGGAGAACTGACGGTGCCTTTAGCAAACTTGAGACTACACGTGCTCCGTGCTTCCAAACTGGGGTATTCTCTCATTCACTGTGTTTCTGGATGAGTAGCCATTTGTTGCTGCTGTAGTAAGTCTTAGTTCTGGTAGAAACCAAGGCTTATATTCACCAGCAAAGCAAGACTTGGGGGACAAGAGGAGACAAGCACAAAGGCTGCACTTGAATTACTTGGGGGTCTACTTGTTGCTTACATAAATGACCGAACACAGCGTGTGCTGTTTTTACAAGCAAATTTCCAATCAATAGGCATTGGGTTCTCATGATCTAAGTGCAGATTGATGATCTTGGATTCTGTCATTGACAACTTTAAAGCAGTTGGTGGATCAAATCTAGTTAGCATCGGTGACGTTACAAGAAGAAGTAAAAGGAGCACATCTTTAGGGGGAATCTGTTCTGTTCTTCTCCTTTCTGACACAGCTACTGCAGCAGCTCCTACCCCTGCAGAGGTTAACCTCATGGTGAGGATTGTCAGCGGATTCTGGAAATAGCAGTTCTCGTGTATATTAGGTGGGACTCAGGATTTAGGAGATGTTCATCAACATCTCTTTGTTCCAAGCAGCACCCAAACATAGAGCAAAACCGTACTCCTTGCCCCCAGAGCCTGAGACAAGCAGATGGGTGATGGAACACAGTGGCAGCCTAACTGTTACGACGGTTCTTGGAGGTAGAGAATCGAAGGAGTTTTTTGAGGAGATATTGGATATTTAGGGGGAATTCTAACCTTTCTTAGTGGGACAGCCCAAGTGAGAGAGAGCACAGAGAGGTGCTTATTTTGAAATGCTCTGAGTGAGCAGCACAAGCAAGGCTGGCGTGCTGGGGGAACCAAGGAGGAGTTGGTGCCTCACTACTGAGCATCGATGCCTAAGGGAGGGTTAAGTGATGGAGAACCTTAAAATAAGCGTAAATTCCTTACTCTTGGTAGAGGAAAGGGAGACAGTCAAGTTGAGCAAAGGAGAAATGGCAGGGAGAAAGCTGTGCGCTAAGGAAATGCTTACGGCACTGGCAGTATTCTGAATAGACAGCGGTGGAATAGCAAAGCTTTTGTCAAGGTTGGAGGAAAAGCTATTGTGATAGTTGAGATGTGAGATGATATGGCTGCCTTGATGGATGGGGAAGGCTGTGTTTTGTGGATGTTATGCACAAAGAATTTTGAAGGCTTCCACCTACTTCGATGCAGGAGCGCAGACATGTTGCAGCTGAAGACAGTGATGACGTTAGAAGTGCAAGTGACAGGGAGGATGCTGGGCACAGTCGATGCAGAAGTTACACAAAGAGCTTGTGGAGAAAGCTCACGTACTTCTATTCTTTGAGAGCTTCAGCTGAGGGGTAGGCATCCTTGACATCCATGAAGAGATGTCAGGCTGAAATGTTATTTGGACAGGAGGAGTCAGGTCTACAGTAGACACCGCTTGAGTTTTCTGTATGGGAGTTAAGAGCTTTAAATTCCCTTTCAGGAACAGTTGACGTTGGAGAAGCCAGCAGTCTTCAGTTTTTGACAGATTAGGGGCCTGGCTGTCCACAGTACAACAAAGTCAGTAGATGGACATCTCAAGATGGAGAGAGAAATAGCCGCTGTTGTCAGATCTTTCCTGCTTTTGGCAGAACAATTATTTCGAAGGTTGCGTGGTCTCTGCCTGGTGTCCACTGGGTGCCCTTCATCTTCAAAAAAGAAAAAAAAAAAGAAAAAAGAAGCAGCTTCTGCCTTGCACACAGATATATAAAAGGATCCATCAGCAAACTGAACAGCAGCTTCAAATGTTTCATCAAGGAATATGAAATCTCATCACAGCTGGATTACCCACAAGCTTCAAAGTTCTTTAAGGTCAAAAAGTAGTTAAATTGTATAGAACAGCGTGAAACAAGGGCACTGAGGCTTCCTCTGGAGGCACAGAGGAGCTGCTTGTTTTGAGTGCTGTCTTCAGCACTTGACCTACTACGTTTTTATTCTTATAATCCCTTCCTACTAGCATTTTCTAGGTTTGTAGGTTTTTTTGCCAGTCTTTTCACACCGCCAGAATTAATGGAAGGGAATTTTCTGTTGAGTAGAAGCAAAGGTGCCGTTCAATTATAAAAAGCATTCTTTAACATTTGCAAACACTTTGATGTACCTTTATGGTGGTAAGAGCTATTACCACTATTATCTCTCACGCTGCTGGATGATGCCGTGTTTTTTTGTAATGGACAGCTGCAATTTTTATTCTGTATGTGCATGTCTGGAGATGGTGGCCGTGGTAGGCGGGAAGGCTTTCTGGCCGTGTTTATCCAGAAATGTGCGTCTCCTGCCGCAGCAGGCTGCTCTTAGGTGACCTCCATCATGCTATCAAGGATCTGGAGTGACCATGAACCAAAAGCAATGTGTTTGGATCTGTTCACTGCTACCAACGACAACGAATCTCCTCCGTTGCCAGTTTCTTGGGAAAAAAATCGGTGGTTTAAATCAGATCCGTGCCTGCCACAGATTTTACAGTCTGTATAAAAAATACTTATAAGGCCAAAGAGTAAAGGCAGTGATGGATCACAGGCAGCTGAGGCTCACTCAAGGAGTTGTTGTTGATGCCAGATACAGGGGAGATTTTTCCTCCTTTTTCGGTCTCCTGCTAACACATACACCTGCTTCACCTGCAAAGCAGTGCGTGCCTATTCTTGGGAGACACGATTGCCTGTCTTCGCTTGTAATGCACTGCGCTTTTAAAGCCCAAAGTTTATCATTTAATATAAAAAAAAATTAAAAGTCTGTGACTGCCAGGAAGGAATGCAAATGGTTTGAATATGTGGTGTGCAAAGTGTGCTCCTGTGCTAACGCACAGTGGGAGCTGCTGATCTGAGGAGCAGGCAGCTGGGAAACGGCAGAGGCGAGATGGTGGGGTGTCCAGGCTTGTTAGAGACCTGTCTTGATAGTCTTCTGTGTTGGTTCCTATCCCTCAACATCATCACTCTACTCATTTTTGAGTTTCTCCAAAAATAGTCCGTTAAAAGGGGGTTGAAAACTGTCCTGAGAGCTTGGACCAGCGTGGAAAATGAGATTCAAGTTAGGGTATAGGGGAAATGACACAGAGCCTTAAAAGCCGGCGTGAGCGGTGGAAGGAGGAACACCAGGAGCTACGGAAGAGGAGGGCGTCTGGTCTGGAGAAAGCAGCAGCGACACTTTGAATGGGTGTTTTGAAATATGCTTTGCGTTAATTTTATCCAGAAGCATTTGACATGAATTTAGATTTGAAATCTGCATTTGCTCATTACTGAGCGACTGATGAATGCCAAATGAGTTCATTACTTTTGGAGTGGTTTTTTATCTTGTCCCATTATCTGGGGTTGCTCAGATCCTGTTCGTTCATAGTTGCCTTTTCTGGATATAATTGGGTTTAGGCAAGCAAGATAGTAAATGAAGTGTTGATAATGAGAAGTATTGTTCATCTTTCCAAAGATAGTTTAAGATTTTTTTTCTTTCTCTCGCTCATGGTGTGCTGAGGGCTGTTCAGCAGTAATTGTTCTGAGCTCTATGCATTCAGATGTATTTCATCACTGTCAGTATATATGTACTGACTGTACCCTCGCTGCTGGAGCACATGATCTGTAGGAATTTGCCCGCAGAGCTGAAGTTTTTCTGTCTTGATTCCTGAAGGCCGATACGACGGCTCAGCGAGTGCTCAGTGGAAGAATAACGAAATGACCTTAATACCTTTGAAAAGTTAACTACCGTGTTTAACTCAATAACACGGAAAGGAAATTGGTTTCCCTTCCTAAAAATGTCTCTTCTCCTCCTGAAGGGATGGATGAGGTCTCCATTTATCATAACAGCTGAGATCAACAGGAAAATGTTACTGAGTTCCTGCGGTGCTTTAAATAGAATAAGGAGGCAATGCCCTTAAGCTGTTCCTTACCCAAACGAAATGTTTGGTGAGCCTTGTTAATCTATCCTGGCAGGACCAGAGCCACCCAGCAGCAGGAAATGTCACCACAGCCAACTGCTAAAAAAAATTATAATTATATCTTTTGTATTCCTGTGGGAGAATTCAGGAAGTGAAGCTGTACTGGAAGTGAAGAAAACTAATGAAGAATCAAGTGAAGACTATGCTTAGCGTCTTTAAGACGATGAAAATTTTCTCGTGAAAAAAGAAAACATGTATTTCCCCTCTCAAAAGTGCACAGTTAATAAGAAGAACGTGCCATGACAAGGATATGTCAATGGAGTTAGAAAATGTTTAAAAAACCCCCAAACCTCCCGTCCTGCAAAATCTTACATGGAAAAGAATATGGTAACAAATGGTCAGAAGGAAATGGCAAGAAATACGTTACACCTTTGTAAAGGGCTCTCTCTGTGAATGATTTTTATGCTGCTTATCACTGCCAGCAGATTTTAGAGCATTGCCCGTTGCCTTTTACACAGCAGAAATTCCAGTTTGAACCTGATACCTCTCAAGGTACCAGAGTAAATACATATATATAACCGTTGTACAACTGGATACCCGCTGAACATGACAATGTCAGCACGTATTTTTTTTCTCCGGCACACACAGCTGAACCTCTGACTTTGCAAGACTTCAGTGTTTTCCCACATCTAAATCAATTTTTAACACCACCAAGCCTTGTGCTCCAACGTTGTGTCTTTATACTAAATAGCCTACTCCCACATCTTGTCATTTTAAAACACAGGAGCTTGGCCCAACCGGTCCTTGAGGGCTCTCTGTCTTTACACAGAGCTATTTGATTCCTCTATCTGTTTGAGAGTGTGTGAGGGCTTTCAAGGTAAAATACAGTTGTCTCCTTTTCACTCCTCTATGGTAGTCATAGTAAATGCTTTTGTTTCCAGGCATAGCTGAAGCGCTACAATTCCATTTGAAAATCCCATTAATCTCATGCACCCAATGATAACATTAAAAAAAACAGTACAATATATGGTTCCTCTTCCACAGGCTTCCTATTATTCAGCGTACATCTACAGCGCTGTCAGAGCAGGACTTCATAAGTACTTCAGAGAAATATTGAGTAAAATTTCCCAGGCTTAAGCTTGCCAGGATGTACCTTTTTACTCCTTCTAAATCGTCTCCTGTCTCCTACTCTTGCACTCACTCTTGGCAGGAAGATGGGACTGCTGACATGGCTTTCAGTCTTTATCCCTGTTCTCCAGGCATAGAATCAGAGAATCACAAAAGGTTTGGGTTGGAAGGGACCTTCAAAGATCGTCGAGTCCAACCCCCTGCCACGGGCAGGGACATCTTCCACTAGATCAGGTTGCTTAAAGCTGCGTCCATCCTGACCTTGAACACTTCCAATGATGGGGCATCCACAACTCCTCTGGGCAAGACCAGCAGTGCTCACTTGTCATCTCTCTGTTTTCTTTCTCACCCCAGCATGTGGATGCTGGAGATGGGGAGAATCCACGTACCTCGGTATTTAGATGAATTCACCCAGATGCACTGACGGAGGTGTTACAAGACCTCAAACTTGAGCGAAAGTTTTAATGCCGTGTGTTGCCACAAATGGGCTCAGATCATGGGTTAAAAGAAAGAGAGGCTCTTCAGCAGAAATGATTCAGAAATCAACTAAGGTTCTCCATCCAAAATAGCCTGGTATTTATCTCCAAATTCTTCCCATTGCACAAATAGGAAGAACTGGATGCCACTATATTCGTCAAATTTTCACCCATGAGAAAGTCAGCTGAATGGTCGAGGGAAAAATATGAACTTCAGCAAGAAGAGATTTGAATTGGGAACAAATTTAACCATTAGACTTTGGAAGCTATCCTTGCACCATATGGTCTCGTTACCTTTTTTTTTTTCCCCCGATAAACTGATGTTCACCATTCTGTGGGGGTTTAATTCTCTTTGTCTTCAGCTTGAACCCTTTCTTAACTATATTAATCTCATCTTTCCATCAGAATAGATTTTTAGATATTATTAAGCATATTTTGCACAGGTTGGAAGACGTAGCGAGCTGCCAGCTCTCTCTTGTTACTCTTTAGATTTGTAATTCCCCAAAGTTAAAGTAGCATTAGGAACAGTCCCCAGTTTTCTCTCGAAAGTAATTTCTGATTTCCATATTAATCAAAAATAGCTTTACCTTCGTACTGCCCTAATCCTAGTAACAACACGGAAAGAAGATTACATTCTGTAGATGTCAGAAAAGCAATTAAAATTTGCACACAAGAATTGAGAGGGGGGAGGAATATCACCTCTTTATTTTGTGAGCTGAACAGGGAAATACCCTGACCTCAAATTGTTTGTTTCTTATTGGCTCCTTTCCTTTTGAAGTGCGTGATAGAAAAGTCTTTAATATTCAAAGGTTAAAATACTGGCATTTCAGTAGAATGAGAGGGTTATACGTGATGAGAAGAGACATTTTAAGGAGGGTGAGGATTGGCTGCGAAGAGCCTTGAATTTGCAGTTAGAGAGGTGACTATTAATAGTTCTGTCTACAGAGCTGGATATTCGTTGATCTTAATGATGAGCTAAGAAAATGAACGTTGCAGCGGCAGACCGAGTGCGTGTAGGTAGGGTGAGACTGCAGTTGTCAACCTAGAGAAAAAGGGGTTGCAGTAGTGAAGATGGCAGATGAGGCACGTGCCTACGAAGCTGGATGGCAAAGGCTGTGGTTTAGAGGTGTTGAACAGCAAGAATTTGGAAATTTTGGGTATAGTCTGGAGAAGTGAGATCTGTCCTAGCTGAGGGGGACAGGAGGATCATGGTGATCTGCAGAGTGACTGGAAAAAATGTGGTGGGAATGGCTCTTGTGGAGGTGAGGTGGAGCTACGTTTGACTTCGTGACCTGATCATCTATCAGGTGTCAGCCATCTGGGTATATTTAGGGTATTCTGAATCAATCAATCGTAGGTTGGGAGGGTGGGTGTAATTTGCACAGAGGCAGTACATACATTTGCACTTTTAGATTGGGTTGTACAAGATGAACGTGTAGAAGTTGAGGAGAAGAGAAAGCAACGACGGAGTCTGTGGAAGCCCTCTGGAAGCTGTAAACTTGGAAGTGGCAAAGGAGTACGTAACTATATGTTGCTGCGGTATGGGCTCTGTGTGTATGAGATGTATCTTCTCAGGATCGTGCTGTTGCCCTTGATCTTCGAGAAGAGAGGAGTTTCCTGTAGCTATTCTCAGACATCTTTTATTCTCCAGTTTTTCAGGTTACTGGAGAATATACACTGAACTTATCCTGTATCTCATGTAGTACGTGTCATGGCAAGGCACTGCAGATACCATTTTATAATTACTGGACCCTTTGAATTGAACCCAATTTGCAGTTGACTAGATGATCATTGTAGGTCCCTTCCAACTGAACTATTCTGTTTTATTCTATTCTATTCTGTTCTGTTCTGTTCTGTTCTATTATTTGGATGAAGTAGTGTCTGGAATGTGTAACATCCTATACACAATAATTCTCTTCCTGATACGCTTCTGCTGTTAAATAGACCCATTGTGGAAACTGGTTTCTTCCATCTGGCTAATAACCCTGGACCAGTCCAAGGCACCATTATCAAACCTTCGTTTTGGATCCCAGAGGGCTCTTGCCTTTGCAAGACGTGTATTTATTTAAATAAATTTCTCCAGCAACATGCCGTGTGCCTGGTGAGCGCACTTAACACCTTCAGAACCTTTTCTTCCACTTTCCCCATGCACCACAACTGGCAATAACGTATTCAGTGAAGAAAAACCATCTGATTTCTTCCTGCCCTATCCCAGCAGTGGTATCCGAATGGTGTTCCTGGGGCTTGCTCCTCATTGTGGGAAAGCGGTCCATCGCCTGGTACCACGTATAAAGAGGAACTGATAAAGACAATCTTTTCAGCTATTCTAAGCAGTTATATCTCTATCTACACTGCCTTGTAGCCTGCACTGGCATTTTTCTTGCCCTAATCATGCAAAAGGCAGCTTATTCTGGAAGAAAACTGGCTTTCTAAATTATCTTCCTAATTTAGCTTATTTGAAATAAAAATCTTCTTTTGCACAAATATTCTGCTATAAAGCTTTGCTTCCTATTTTGAGTCATTAAAAGCCTTTTTGATTGTGACTGATAGCACGTGGAGCCCTTTGGAAGTCTATTTTAGATTAAAACTCTTAAGGTGTTACGCATTAGTTTATTTTTGATAGGGAGAAAAATGTCCTGCAAAAAGAGATGATTGTCTTCATGCATTTTTTATTGCACTTTGGCAGGAGGTTGCTTGGAAGAAAAGTTAAAACTTATTCAACCAGAGCTGTGACAATGACAAACTGGCCTCAGGTCATTTCTTCTCCTTGATACGTGCAAGTCAGCCAGTTGAGGGGCTTTCAATATCTTTACCGAGCTCCCTTGCCTTGAAACCACATTGCAGGGGGACTTCAAATTTCACCGTTCTAGTGTATCCATTTTGAAGGTCTGATTTTTCTGGTTTGTTGTGTGTTGTTTCCCCTTTCAAGTACGTTTGCTGTTCCTCAGGAGCGTGTGTGAAACGCATGGGTTCGCCTGTGAGATGCTCACATTGTCTGCAGTCACTCTAAAGTCTCCCCAGCTCCTTTATAAATTGATTTAACACGTAGGAACCACCTTGGAAGGTGGAGCATGTGATGGGCACGCCAGCACTGCAGGGATCGGCTAAGGCACGCGTACGTCTTTGCCATTTGGGTGGTTTGCCGCACTGAAAATGAAGTTTCATCCGGGCATCAGTTCCCAGCACTGTTTGGCTGGTTGATAGAGGCAGCCTGAAGCCAGACAACCTGAATTTTGCTGGATTTTGGAGACCGTGAACAGCATTTGGTTCGCGGGGCTTCACGACTCTCATATTTTTGTAAAACCTTAATTCTGAACAAGTTTGGTACTGCAACACTCGCTTAGTTTGCACACGTGTGCAGATGAAATAGATGCTCGTCTTTGCTTTCCCCAGAATAACTTCAGATCTTCTTCATCCCAGGGTGTGCTGGATGTGCAGGTCCTTCCACTCAAAGGCGAAGGTGTCTAACAGCAATAAGAACTTGCCTCCAGAAAAGGTGTTGGTGCAAGCTTTGGCTGTTTAAAACTGAGTTGGACAATGTAGGAAATAGTCTAGCACTGCCAAAAATACATAAATACATACAAGCATACGTATATAATTGGCAAATAAATAGCACTTTGCACCTCTTAGTTTCCCTGACTCCATTTCAAGGCCAAAGCTGAGTCTAAGGGAAAACATCAGCGGCAAGTTCAGGAAATCCAGAAGTTAATGGGTTCTGCAGGATGGAGGAGCTGCTTGAAACATATTCAGCTGCGGCTTTATTCAGCCCAGGTGGCAACTTTCTTGTGCCCAGGACC